>NW_003852781.1:9750-53662 GCF_000181295.1 Otolemur garnettii
AAAAAAAAAAAAAAAGAATTGGGAAATATCTTCAGGTGTAATACCAAGCATCCCCTGTTCTTAGAGGTACTGTATTCCTCTCTTTGGTTTCTTATTAAATATAGATGATGTTAAAGATAATGAGAACATTAAAAATAGAAAACCATTTGTATTCAATGAAAAGATGATCGTGAACTACAACAGATTAAAATTTTGCAATAGCACTTAGGAAACAAGAGTTTAATATAATTAATATATGAATATACAAAAATACAATATTATACAAAGCTTTCTTTATTCTTTTCTTTTTATAAAAGAGTCTCAAATGGGGCCAAGCATGTTGGCTCACACCTGTAATCCTAGCACTTTAGAAGGCCAAGGCAGGATGACTACTTGTGGCTAGGAGTTCAAGACCAGCAACATAGGCAACATAGTGAGACTCTGTCTCTACAAAAAAAGCAAACAACCCCCCCCCCAAAAAAAAACAATAGCTAGGTGTGTGGCATGTATCTGTAGCCTGAGCTATTGGGGAAGCTGAGCCAGGAGGATCAGCTGAACCTTGAGTTCTGAACTTAGAGTGAGCTATGATCATGCCACTGAACTCTAACCTGGACAACAGACTGAGACCTTGTCTCCAAAAAGTAACACCCATAAATAATTTTTAAAAAGAGTCTCAAATGGAAGGCCACCTTCATCACTGATATCACTGATAATGGATCATTTCATAGACTTTCTGTTGCAGTATGGTATATTTTTTAATTCATATCAACAGTGGTAAACTAGAGTATTATAGGCAATGGCATGTAGTAAATTAACTTTGAGGCTTTGAATATTAGGTAACTCAAACAGGCATACCTTGTTTTATGGCACTTCACAATATTTCAGAATTTTTCACTATTACTATATCTATTATGGCAATCTGTAGTCAATGATCTTTTTTTTCCCCCCATGGCAAAGTCTCACTCTGTCACCCTGGGTAGAATGCAGTGGTGTCATTGTATTTAACTGCAACCTCAGGCTGCAAGGCTCAAGTGATCCTCTTGCCTCACCTACCTAAGTAGCTGGGACTACAAGCATGTACCACATGTCTGGTCAACTTTTTTCTTTTTAGTAAAGATGGGGGTCTCAGTTTTGCTCAGGCTGGTCTTGAACTCCTGAGCTCTGCTATCCTCCTGCCTCAGCCTCCCAGAGTGCTAGGATTACAGTCATGAGCCACTACACATATCCAATCAGTGATCTTTGATGTTACTATTTTAATTGTTTTGGGGCATCACAAACTGTACCCATATAAGGTGGCAAACTTAAATGATTAATGTGTTAAGTTGTTGACTACTCCACCAAAAGGCAGTTACTCCATCTTTCTCCCTCTCATCTGGCCTTTCTGTTCTCTGAGACAAAACAGTATTGAAACTAGGCAAATTAATAACTGTGAAATAAGCCTTAAGTGTTTAAGTGAAAAGCAGAGTCACAATTCTCATTTTAAATCAAAAACTGGAAATGATTAAACTTAGTGAGGAAGGTTGAAAGCTGAAAGGCCAAAAGTTAGGCTTCTTGTACCAAACAGACTTGTTATTAAATACAAAGAGCACTTATTGAGAGAAAATGAAAGTGTTACTCCAGTGAACACGTAAATTATAAGAAAGTGAAACAGTCTTTTTGTTGATACAGGCAAAATTTTAGTAATCTGGACAACCACTACATTCCTATTAAGCCAAAATCTAACCCAGAGTAAGGCCCTAACTCAGTTCTGTGTTGGCTGAGAGAAGTGAGGAAGCTGCAGAAGAAAAGTGGGAAGGTAGCAGGTGTCGGTTCCTGAAGTTGAAGGAAGGAAGCCATCTTTATAACATAAAAGGGCAAGGTTAAGGGAAAGCTGCAAGTTATCCAGAAAATCAAGCTAAAATTATTGATGAAGGTGATACCATTCACTGCACAAAATATTTTATTTTCTATGTGTAGGAAATAGCCTTCTATTGGAAGAAGACACCATCTAGGGCTTTCAAACCTAGAGGAAATGTCAATGTCTGGCTTCAAAGCTTCAAAGGACAGGCTGACTCTCTTATTAGGGACTAATGTAGCTGGAGGCTTTAAATTGAATCCAATGCTCATTTTCCATTCTGAAAATCCTTGGGCCCTTAAGAATGATGCTAAATCTACTCTGCCTGTGTTCTAGAAATAGAACAAAGCCTAGATGACAGGATGTCTGATTGCAGAATGGTTTACTGAATATTTGAAGCCTACTGTTGAGACCTACTGCTCAGAAAAAAAGATCCTGCTCACTGAAAATGCACCTGGGTCACCAAGGCAATATATAGAGAAATAAATGTTTTCCTACCTGCTAACACAACATCCATTCTGTAGCCTGTGAATCAAGAATTAATTGTGACTTTTAAGTATTATTACTGAAGAAATAAATGTTTTAAGTCTATACCTGTCAGAGAGAGTAACTCCTCTGTTGGATTTGGGTAAAGTAAAGTGCAAACTTTGTAAACAGGATTCACCATTTTACGTGGCTTAAGAACATTTGTGATTCATGGGAGAAGGCCAAAATATTAACATTAACAGGAGTTTGGAAGAAGATGATTCCAACCCTCATGGACAACTTGAGGGCTTTAAGACGTCAGTAGGGGCTCGGCATCTGTAGCTCAGTGGCTAAGGCGCCAGCAGTATACACCAGAGCTGGTGGGTTTGAACCCGGCCTGGGAATGCCAAACAACAATGACAATTACAATAAAAAAAATAGCCGGGCATTGTGGCGGGCACCTGTAGTCCCAGCTACTTGGGAGGCTGAGGCAAGAGAATTGCTTCAGCCCAAGAGTTTGAGGTTTCTGTGAGCTATGACATCATGGCACTCTACTGAGGGTGACATAGTAAGACTCTGTCTCAATAAAAAAAAGACTTTAGTAGGGAAGTTAACTGCAGATGTGATGGAAATACTAAGAGAACTAGTTTTGGAAGTGGAGCTGAAAGATGGACAGAAATGCTGCAATCTTATGATCAAACTTTAACAAATGAGGAGTTGCTTCTTATGGATAAATGAAGAAAATGGTTTCTTGAGATGGAATTGACTCTCAAGATGCTGTCAACACCAAGAAAATGACAGCAAAGCATTTAGTAGTCCATAAACTTTGTTGATAAAGCAGCAGCAGGGTTTGAGATGACTGATTCCAATTATTCCAATTTTGAAAGAAGTCTTGTTGTAGGTAAAATGCTATCAAATAGCATCACATGCCCCAGAGAAATCTTTTGTGAAAGAAAGAATCAATCATTGAGGCAAACCCCATTGCTGTCTTATTTTAAGAAACTGCTACACCTATCTTAACCTTCAGCAACCATCACTCTGATTAGTCCAGCAGCCATTACCATCAAGGCAAGACCTTCCACTAGCAAAATGATTACGATTTGCTAAAGGCTCAGATGATCATTAGTATTTTTTAGTAATAAAGTACATTAAAGTATGGGTATTGTTTTCTTAGACATAATGCTATTGCATACTTAATAGACTATGGTATTATATAAATGTAACATAAAGGTAAATCAATAATAAATGTACTGGTAGACCAAAAAATTAGTGTAACTTGCTCTATTGTGATATTCACTTTTTGAGGTGGGATAGAACTGAACCCAGAGTATCCCTGAGGTATGCTTGTACTCCAAATATATATTTTCCTTAATCCTCAGGTCATCTTAGTTCATTTATCTAAATTATTAGACTGGCACACAACACCTCTCTCGATATAACTCCAGATTCTCTCTCACCCCCTTCTCACTCGTCTTCTCTCATACAGCCTATCCTATTCCCTAAACATCATGCATTTTCAGAGACTATTTACTCTGCATGCCCTTTACCTGCTCCATTCACTGGGGACTCTCACACATGGTTAGAGATCCAACTCAAATGTTAACTTCTTTGTTTATAAATCATTTACTTCCTACTTTTAGTATTTTGGTGCTTCATAACCTGTCACCTGGCCTACTGCAGGGGTTCTTAAATGATCTCCCTATCTCTTGTTCTGTACACATTCTACTCCTAATTCACTTTCCGGCTGCTGACAAAGTCATATTTATGAAACAGAAATCTGGTAATGCCATTCTTCCCTTCAAATCCCTCACTAAGTAGCATGCTAGTATCAAGAGATACAGCACAAAAACTCCTTTACATGGAGAATAAGGCCTTTTGAAATCCAGATCCAATTCAATGCCCTCATCTCTTTTCCTGCTACTCCCCTCCCATCCTGCCCCTGACAAGCTGAACAATAGTCCTCAAAAATCCTCCCCCCACTTGGTGCTGCTGGACATGCCATTTGCTTTGTCTGGATGCTTTCTTTTCCCTGTTCTGTCTTCCTAATGATTCTCCTATAAAATTTTAATTCAACCATGATCGCATACCTTAAATAGCACCAAAATGTTTTCACTGAGATAAACACAATCCTGCTCTCTAAAAGCCTTCACTGTGATGAAAGAAACACAATTTTGAAGAATTTTAATACTAAAAATGCAACAAATAAATATAGTCACAAGAAGAAAATAATACAGCAGAAGTGACTAGGATTATCATGATATGTTTTCTGGGAAAGGTGACTCTGGAACTGAGTTTTGAAGAATGATTATATCTCTTGTGAACTGTAAGCAAAAACAGCTCAGAGAGAAAGAGAACATACTAATACACAGAAGCATAAGACAACATGGTATCATAATAAATATTACTAGCTCTACATTGCCAGAACAACAGGTGATAAAGTGGCAGGTGATGAAGCTTAGAATGCAGCTGATCCAAATCATGAAGGTACTTTGATGTAAGAAGCTTTAGCATTATTCTCTAAGAGCAAGAAAGAGGAGAAACAGAAGCAGGTTTTCATTCAAGAAAGATTAGTATAGTTACCTGTGAGAAAGACTAAAGGATAAGCAAGACCAAAGAGGGCTAAGCCAATTATAAAAGATTATATTGCTCAAGGCAAGAAATGGTAATGACTTTATTTGTGAGAATAGCTCGTGGAAGATGGAGAAAAGAGAACAGGTTACAGAGGAATTTAGGAAGTAGAACAAACAGGATTTAATAATATTCAAGATTAAGGGGAAAATCTAAGCTAACTTCCAGGATTCTAGTTTATAAATTTAGTAACATTCTGGGATTACTTGCCTAAATAAGAAATAGAGAAACAGTAGGGTTTTCTGTTTGACTTTGGTACTAGCCTTAGGGGGCTGATCATGAAGAGAATAAAAACGGACTAATCTGGTTATGAACTGTGTTATGGCTGTGAGTGAGAAAATATGCAATCCAGTGATGATTCCAACAAGCAATTAGAGATATGAACCTGGACTTTACTTAAGTAGATATATTTATAATAAAAATTCTACTTAGGAGTTATGAAATACCAGCACATTGTAGCTGAAGTCAGGAAAGCAAACCTGATCCTTTAGGAGAAGATACAAAGTGAAAAAACAAAGAGGCAGAGGGACAGAGATGTGGCGATGATAACGTGTATGCAGGAGAAAAAGAGTCCCTAACAAGACTGAGGCCACATAGTCACAATAGTAGAAGGGAAACAGGATCGCATAGTGTCATGAAGACCAGTTGTGGATGAGTATACTGGAGACATAGCTACGTGAAAGCATTCTCATTAATGGCAAGGTAGAAACAACTGAGAGAAGGAATGCAAGCTGGGAACCTCCACTCTGAAGGCCTGTGACTCTTCCCTCTCTCATTCCTCAAGTACTTCAAGTAAGAGTTATACCTTGGTAGCACTTTCTGCAACATTCTTTTGCAGATCTTATACAGTGCTATTTAAAGATTATATATTTTGTCCATATTTAGACTATAATCTTGAATACAGGGACCAATGCCTTCATGGTACGTAGCATGTAGTTCCAAGTGCCAAATATATGTTTGATCAGTGACTAGCAGAATTTTATTTGTTTGTTTGTTTGTTTATTGTTGGAGACAGAGTCTCACTTTGTCACCCTCTGGTAGAGTTTCATGGTGTCATAGCTCACAGCAACCTCACACTCTTGGGCTCAAGAATCCTCTTGCCTAAACCTCCCAAGGAGCTGAGACTACAGCTGACTGCCACAACGCCCAGCTATTTTTAGAGATGGGGTCTCAATCTAGCTCAGGCTGTTCTCAAAACTGTGAGGTTAGGTGATCCACCTACTTCGGCCTCCCAGAGTGCTGGGATTATAGGTGTGAGCTGCCGAACCCCAGCCACAAGTAGAATTTTAATATGCATATTTGTTTACACATACTAGACTGTGAGCCACTCAGAAGGAAGGACCATTTCATTTATGTAGTTTCCTCAGGATCCTGCATAATATCTGCAACAGATAGGACTTCAATAAATATCAATGAAACAATTAAAATGAATAAAGTATCAATGGCTGTTTCCTAATGCAATTTTGCAAGATTTTATAATTTTCTAACAGAATACATATACATTTTTGTCAATTTTTTCCAATAGCAATGTTGGGAAAAAAAAAAAAAAACTCCACTTAAACATCCACCAAAAGGTACTGCTTATCAGGAAAAAAATTCTTTATAGCAGGCAAAGCAAGTAAACGTACAAGGGAGGGTTTAATAGTTTACAATAGCTAGATTGAGGAAGACCAGTAATATCATTTTTTTTTCCTTACGATATCTCTGTGAAATAAGAGGCGGTCAATAAAGAAAAAAGAAACCAGCATGGCAGTATTCACACAGGAAATAGTCCAGCAGCAGGCAGACGTTACAAAGCATTGCAGGAAAATTGATTTTTTTTTTTTTTTGAAACAGAGTCTCACTTTGTCACCCTGGGTAGAGTGCTGTGGCATCATAGTTCACAGAAACCTCAAACTCTGAGACTTAAGAGATCCTCTTGCCTCAGCCTTCTGAGAAGCTGAGATTACAGGCACCCACCAGAACACCTGGCAAGCTTTTCTATCTTTAGTAAAGCTGGGGTCTCATTTTTGCTTAGGCTGCTCTTGAACTCCTGAGCTCAAGCCATCCACTCACCTCAGGGTCCCAGAGTGCTAGGATTACAAGGCATGAGCTACTGCACCAGCCTAGGAAATTTTTTTTCACAACATCAGGGTCTGGTACAGTGGCCAGGTGGAAAAGAGAAGTGATTATTTTATCAGCATATAAAATCAATAATAAGAGTAACTCAACTGAAGAAAATATAAAACTTATAAAGGAGTAATGCTATAGTATTATAACTGTCGAAGTTTCATACTTAAAATTTTTTGAGTTGTCACATGACTAGGAAATGCAATGGGGAATTTTGTAACTGAGCTACACAATGCAGAACTGCATAGATGATATCTGTTCTTCAACAGCACTCAAAACCTGGTGTAAATTAATTTATGTGACAATAGTAGTTGGACAGCATAAGAACATATTTGGCATAGGACGCAATGAATAAGGAGAACTGAGTAGGAGCCAACAGAATTCTTGGATCCAAAAAAAACTCCCATTTTACTCACTGGAAGGTAGTAATAATGGAATAAAAAATAATCAAAAAATGTAGAGAAATCCAAGGCAGGGGTGGCACAGTACTGGCAGAGGGATATTCCATAACATTTCCCCTTGAAATATGACACTTACAAATCTATCCCTTGTTGTCTTATTTCTTTATGTTGCTTTAGGACCTCAAATTGTTCTGGATTATCAGTGCTAGACATCTGTGTACTGTAGCTGCCTATTCCTGATGACGACATTGACTCCAAGGAATTTAAACTTCCATATCTGTTTATTGTCTCAGGGTGTCTGATGACATTCATCTCTTGCTCTGAGGGTTTCTCCTGACCTAAAGGAAGAAAAAAAAAAATGGTATAATACATTAATCTGTCAAATAAAAAAATGTGAAAGGGAACACCAGTTCTCAAAGCATGGGGTTTCAATGTTGGTTAGATACCTATATAATACAGATAAACAATTAGTTGCCATAATAAACAATATACTTCAATATAAAAACACAACTGTAATTTGTATCTGTATAATCTGCACATTAGTAGCTGCAGCCCAAAATTGCACTGGATTTCTCTTCTCAGTTCATTCTTCATGAGAAATAGTTTAGATAACTAAGTTGGAAATTTCACAATTTTAAAGCTACTCATTTAACTCAGAGAGAGCATTTCCTCATGGGTTAAATGAATAAATACATCATGAAACTGGTTTAATAACATCTGTAGCTATCCTCCAAAGTTTCATTTACTTAAAATGATGACAAATTACAATGCAAAATGTCACCTTACCAAGAGTTGCCTGAGAGTTGGGATTCACATACTGATCCTTACTCCATTCAACCACACGTTTCAAAATTGACACTAAGCATTCTAAACCTTTTTTCCTCAGGCTCAATTCTTACAAAAGAATTCATATTTTTTTTTTTGGCATGTCTGTACATACCTTAATATGCAACTATACAGATAAATATATATGTTGATATACAAATTATAATAGAATCACCAAAGACATACAATTCAACAACCTGTACTTATTATTCAGTTTATTTTGGATATCTAACTCTCATCAATCTATTTATTTATTCTTTACCCTTCTAAACAGCCAGGTAGTATGTTATAAAAAGAGTTATAATGAGTAGATAACATCACCTGATCTGACTGTGCTACAATGTATCTATTCCGCAGCCACCTATCACTATCCATGGAAGTTTTGTTTCTTAAGCTTCAGAACTGTAAAGGAAAATAAAAATCTCAGGACCTTCCCAAACTCCTTATGCCAAGGGAAAGGTCAAACATGGAGGCTGAATTATGCAACACCCCCTTGCAAATGAATGGTCATTACTAATATTATACATTATGCAAATCCCCACAGAAAAATAAAAGGCCTTATACATCTGTGAAGGGCTGTCCCCATTGATCATTCATGACGAAATGGATAACTAAATTTCCTGAAAATGTTTTTGCAAAAACAGTCACAGACATGCCTGTTTAGGATGTGCCCTAAAGCTGGCTTCACAAGCCTCAATTGATTGAGATCCTTGTTTCAGTCACTCATTTCAGTTGCCACTTGGTAACCAGGAAGGCATCCCCCCTAGTGGCACCCCTTTGACTTTTAGTGATTATCCTATTGGTGCTTGGTATTGGCTAGAGTTTTACTTTGAACTTGTGTGGTTCACCAGTGCTCAGCGAGTGCTCTCTCCCAGGGTTCCTGTCTCAAAATTTTCAGTTGGAGATATAAGGCTGGTCTTGTTAGCAAACTCCCCAAAGGAATTTTCCTAACAAAGCTTGTTTTGACAGGGAAATCCCCTAAAGGAATTTTGCCAACTTCTGATAAGAAAGATGAGTTTCCTGTTTATGTGACAACTGTTAGCAGAATTTGGCTAGGGCATCATCTCTAGGTAAGGAGCTGGTTCGGGGTTTCCATTTAGAATTTAATAGCTGAAGGTTAAGGTTCATCATCAGCTGGCTGTAAGTTCTCCTTATGCTCGGGGATCTCAATGGTATGTGAATTGTGCAATTGCTTTTTCTGGTTTTGGTTTTAGTCTGTCTTGCAACAACTGTTGGTGAAAACTAATCAAAGCTCTCAATTATGGGAAATAAGACATCTATAATTGACTAAAACCCGTACTGTTGCAGAAAATCAAGTTTGACCTCTAGAGACACTGTCATTTAAAATAATTAAAAATGTTGTACCATCAAATATGTTTCTTTAACATATTTTAAAGCAGTCCTGCCAACAGAGATCAACAAAGAGTCTGGCACCTTGAAAGAGACATTCTCTAAGCGGTACCACCTGGGAGATTTTGTGTACACAGTAAGACCTCTTTCCTCCTCTCTCTCTGATACTAGAATTATGACACATAACAATGCCACTGGCTAGCCTGAAAAATTCTTCTGATTAAAGAAGAAAAACTGGGAGCTGGGCACAGTGGCTCCTGCCTGTAATCCTAGCACTTTGGGAGGCTGAGGTGGGTGGTTCGCCTAAGCTTAGGAGTTGGAGACCAGCCTGAGCAAGAGTGAGACCCCCATCTCTAAAAAAATAACCAGGCATTGTGGTAGGCACCTGTAATCACAGCTACTCAGGAGGCTGAAGCAAGAGGATTGCTTGAGTCCAAAAGTTTGAGGTTGCTGTGAACTATGACTCCATAGCACTCTACTAAGGGCAACAAAGTGAATCTCTGTCTCAAAAGAAAAAAAGAAAGAAAGAAAGAAAGAAAAATTTGACCTATTATCTTCCTAGGAGTGATTATAATAAAAACTGACATTGTGCCAGGCCTGGTGGCTCACACCTGTAATCCTAGCACTCTGGTAGGCCAAGATGTGAGGATGTCTTGAGCTCATGAGTTTGAGACTGGACTGAGCAAGAACAAGACTGTGTCTCTACTAAAAATAGAAAAATCATCTGACTGTGGTGGCACCTGTAGTCCCAGCCACTTGGGAGGTTGAGGCAGGAGGATCATTTACACCCAAGAGTTTTAGGTTGCTAGTGCACCATGGCACTCTAGGCTGAAAAACAGTGAAATTCTGTCTCACATCAAATAAGACAAAACAAACCTAAAACAAAAATAAAAATCCTTCATACACCTCACCTCCCCTGTTGGAATAACAACAAAGGCCAGTCCACCTTGTAGCCTATTGGTTAAAACTCTGGATCTTACCCCAGAATGGGTTCAGTTCTTAGTCATGAAATAAACCTGTTGTGGTTTGATATTTATTATTGATACCTTATCCCTTGGAGAGGTTTTGGTTTCCTGTCTTCTTCCACCAGTGAGAACACTCCAAGCTTTTAGACTTTTGTGCACAGACAGCCAGCTCAAAAAGCTGAGGCTGTAGAAAATATAGCTAGATAAAAATGTGGTGCAAACTAAAATAAAATTTTCATGTTTCCCCCACCCCAGCAGCTGACTGAACGGACCCCCTCTTGTCCAAGGGGTCCCCTAAAATTGAGTTGCTAGCTTTGGGAAGAGAGGTCAGACATGCTTCATTGTGCCCCTCTTGCTTCTTAGGGATGTCCTTTGTGAGTCATTAATGGTCCTAAGGCTATGCCAGACAAACCTGCATGTCCTCCGTACACACAGAACAAATCACGTGAGTCTGGGTATGTGTCTGGTGGCTTGTCTCTAATTAATAGACTTTCTTAACTGAAAGCATTCTGAGCCTTTAGAGTCTAATGTTCCGACAATGCTTTATTTCTTTCACCAGTTACAAATAACCTGTAGCCTGTAATTTCCTGCTTTGAGATGTTCCACATTCGTAGGCAATACATGTCCACCTTCCACGTATTGATTTATTACGTTATATGTTTATCAAATTTCTATCTTCCTGAAATGTATAAAACTAAAATGTAACCCACCAACAGTGTGTCCACTTGCTCAAGACTTTGTGGGTGTGATTCCAGGCCATGTTCCTTAAATTTGGCTCAAAATAAGCCCTTTCAAATGATTTTATAGAGTTTGGATTCTTTTCTACTTGGAGAGGGAGCAGCTCCAAATTTTGTTTTCACTCACATCCCCCATTAAACTGATACATTGAATTGTCTTATGTCTAAAATTCTAGAATCAGAACTATGAAGTGTTTCTATGTACATTATTTGTTGTGTCTACATATACGTGTGTATCTTCACATATGTTTGTATATTGTCTACACATGTACCAACTTAACTTGAAAAACTGAGTGCTCAGAAATTAAGTAAATATGTCCAAATGCTCTTCAAGATCATGTGATTTTAATAACATTGGTGAATAAAGATAATTTAAACGCTGTTAGTAAGCAAAATAAGATAAAAACATCTCTGCAATTAAACAGTTTGAGTCTATCAGCCAGGTGGGTTTGTACTCATAAAACTGTAGCTTCTATGATATGAGATTATGCCTTTAAATGTAATATTTTAAAATTCTGAGGTTTAGCCACATGGCCATGGTAAGGCCTGGAGACATCTGGAATTCTCCCAGCCCCACTGTGCCTTCTGGTTATGCCATAAAGACTCAGGCATTGTCGCTACAAGTTTGTCCTTACTCCCAAACTCTACTCTCTGTGTGTAAACTGAAGACCCAGATGGCCCCTGCCCTTCACTTCACAACCATCCTTGGGTGCCACATGCCTACTTGGGACCCAGGATGGCTGAGAAAGACATAAGGGAGGGTATCTATGTCTAGTTTCAAAATTCATTCAAGTAATTTAAAAATCTTAAAGCCATGTTATATTAAATTAACAGATAAACATCAACTGTCTGAGTCATTAGTCGTTGCTAAGCAAGCTCAAATGAATAATTATTAAAAACAAGTTTACATTTATGTACTTTCACATTTCACTTTCATATGGTATATACAAAGCCAAACATAGTCAGATCTGTTAATAAAAAACGGAGACTGATCAACATTTCAAAATTTGTTTTATTTCCTAGGTTTTGCTCTAAAGATAAGGGTTCCTGGAAGTTAACATTGTAATTAATGTATGTAATCAAAGCTACTAGATAGAAGAGAAATAATACTACATATAATGTTTGTTTTAAAAAGGACTTTTAGGGGTTATAAAGTCTATAAGAAGTCATAGGGATATGGCTTTTGTTGAAAGGAAGGAAATTTTGTCTAGTTTAGAAGTTATTAAGGATTGTTTTAAGTCAGGGAAATAAAGAATTATGGATAAAAGTATTTGTGTATAAAAAGTTGGGAAAGAAAGAGAATGGAAAAAATTTATAATGTTATCAAAAGTTTATGTAACTCTTTCCTTGTGGTCAAAACTGATTGAGATGGAACACATCGGTTTATAGTGTTTTATTAAATTGAGCTTTACCTTTAGAAAAACACTATTGGAAAGGGAAAATTTGGTTTTTGCTTTTAAATAAGATTTTCATGTAGTATTAATAGAAATAGTAAGAGATTTTTGTTTGTCTTTTGAGTAAATTGCATAAAAAGGGGGAGAGAGGGACAGATTCAGTCTGCCTCTTTATTAGCCTTTTAGTTTGTTTTTATCAGGTTTCCTGATTGTTTGGGAAAGTGAGTGTCCTCTCCATCAAAGGTCAAAGTTATTACTATTTGAAATCATTTTTTAAAAATTTCAAATTAATAACAATTAGGTTAGAATGTATGTATTTGTTAGGTAAGATCCCTGTCATAGTTGTGCCCCTAACCCAGAAGGTGTCCCATGTATCATTACATTGTGCCCATTAGGTGAGAGCACACCAGTCCCTCTCTCCTCTCCCTCCTCTCCCCTCCCTCCTCCCTCTCCCCCAACTTGAATTAAATTAAATTTTGCTCGTGTGGGGGTGTGTAGTAATTTGTATACTGCAGTGGTTCTCAACCTTCCTAATGCTGCAGACCTTTAACATAGTCCCTCATGTTGTGGTGATCCCCAACCATAAAATTATTTTCGTTGTTACTTCATAACTGTAATTTTGGTACTGTTATGAATCATAATGTAAATATCTGATATGCAGGATGTATTTAGGCAACCCTTGTGAAAGGGGGGTGGTTGGGGGTTGAACAACCCTTTCACAGGGGTCGTGGCCCACAGGTTGAGAACCGCTGGTATTCAGGCTTATTAATATTGAATACATTGGATACTCACTTTTCCATTCTTGTGATACTTTACTAAAGAGAAAATTGTCCAGCTTTATCCAAGTTAATACAAAAGATGTAAAGTCTCCATCTTTTTTATTTTTCTTCTTAAAACCGAATCTCACTGTGTCACCCTGAGTAGAGAGCCGTGGCTTTATAGCTCACAGCAAATGTAAACTCTTGGGCTTAAGTGATTCTCTTGCCTCAGCCTCCAAGTAACTGGGACTACAGGTGCCTGCCACATGCCCTGCTGGTTCTTCCATTTTTAGTAGAGATAAGGTCTTGATTATATTCAGGCTGGTCTCAAAATCCTGTGCTCAGGGATCCACCTGCCCCAGCCTCCAAGTGTGATTGCAGGATGTGAGCTGTTGCTCCCAGACAAGTCTCCATCTTTTTATGGATATTCTTGTGATATACATATATCGAGTTTAAGAATCTATTCATGGGTTAGTGGGCACTTGGTGTGATTGTACATCTTGGTGATTGTAAATTGAACTTTGATAAACAAGCTAGTGTGAAAGTCCTTGTGCTGAAATGATTTCTTTTCTTCTGGGGAGATACCTGGTTTCTAAATCTTTATCACTTTGTCTAAATGAAGGATTTATTTTTTGGTGAGCTGTAATTGGATTTTGTGATATCAAATGTTTAACTTTCGTTATTTGAAAAATATCCACCAGCTAAAATTTCAAATTTTATCTTGTTTTTGTTGAGGTAGAGTCTCACAGAGTCACTGGGATAGAGTGCCATGGCGTCATAGCTTACAGCAAGCTAAAACTTCTGTGTCCAAGTGATCCTCTTGCCTCAGACTCCCAAGAATCTCAGACTATAGGTGCCAGCCACAATGCCCAGTGGCTTTTCCAGTTTTAGTAGTGATGGGGTCTCACTTTGCTCAGTCTGGTCTAGAACTCCTGAGCTGAGGTGATCCACCAGCCTCTGCCTCCCACAGTAATGAAGTTACAGGTGTGAGCCACTATGCCTGGCCTCAAATTATTTCCTATGTCAGGGCACTAGCAGTCCAACAGAGACGTACTTATCTTATTTTGTATGCAAAATAGTAGAGGAAGGGTCAAATATGAATAAATGTTTAACATCCTTTGGTGGTATTTACATAAATGGGTAATGAATGTGTTTCATAATTGTATGAGACCACAAACATTCTGATATGATTTGGTATATATTAACAGCAATAATTGTAACAGTGTGCAAGGGTTATTAGCACTTAGATATTAGGGTAAAGGTCCAGATTAGGTGTTAGGGTCAGAGTCAGGGGTCAGGGTCTGGGTAAGATTCAGGGTTAGGGTTTAGGCTCAGGATCAGGGCTTGGGTCCAGGCTAGGGTCTGGGCTAGGGTAAGGGCTAGAATTAGGATCAGGGCTAGGAGTAGGGTCAGGGCTAGGAGTAGAGTTAGAATCAGGGTTAGGGATAAGGGTTAGGAGTAAGGTTCAGGGTTTAGGGTCAGGATCAGCGTTAGGGGTCAGGGTCAGAGTCAGGGTATAAGGTCAGTGTCATGGTCAGGGCTAGAGTTAGGACTAGGGTTAGGGTCAGGGCTAGGGCTAGGGTTAGAGTCAGGGTCAGGGTTAGAGTTTAGGGTTAGGGGTTAAGTTTAATGTTAGGGTTAGTGTTAGGGCTAGAGCTAGGGCTAGAGTCAGGGTTAGGTTAGTACTTAGGGCTAGTGTTAGGGTTTAGGGTTTAGGTCTCTGGCTAGGGCTTTGATTTAAATCCTAGCTCAGGAAATTTAAACCTTTGCTGATATAATTTGGTGGAAAACATCTCACTTAATGTGCATTTCTGAGATTTCTTTTGAATGACAGAGATGCTTGGTCCTGTCTCTGCCCCTCAAACCCCTGCCCCAAGCTTCTATGCAGTTTCAAAGATGTGGCCAAGGCCCTGTTCCTGAGTCACAGGGCACTTAGGATTTTGTTTGTGGTATGGAGAGCCACAGCATTTTATCCAAGAATAGTAGCTACATGTGCTATTTTATTTTCATAATTGAAATTTATGAACATAGACTATAATAATAGGATTGGCCTGTCTCCTCCAAACAGGCTCCACAGGCCACCCTATCTATATATGAGCTCTACACACCTGAAGTCTCATGGGGCATGAACTGCTGGGCTCTGCCATTTGTCAGCTATGACCCAGTGCAGGGTAGTCAGGTTGACCACAAGTCCCTCTGTGTTGGACAGGGATCCTCTTCTCTTTCCTGGGTTTTGTGGTGGGCATTAGTGGGAAGAGGAGAGCAGAGATGGCCTGGGTAGCAGCCTGTGTTTTCTGCCACGATGTGCTCCATTTGAATGTGGTTCTTGGTATGTGCCAACATCAGTGTTAACTTCTTAGAGAACTGATAGCCCAAAATTGTCTGCAAATTGGAGACCAAAGGCAGTTATAATTCATGTGTCTTTAAACAGGGAACTGGATTTAAGCAAATCTGGAATTCTGTGAATGAGTTAGAAGGAATTCACATACGTGCTGCTTTGGAAGATGCTACAGGATACCCTGTATGATGGGATGTGCTGTGAAATACATGTGGCACTTTACTGTGATCCTATTTTCTTCCAAACAGTAATAAACAATTTCACATATGTAGAGAATGTTCCAGAAGGAGTCACAACAAACGTTCACAATAGTAGCCTCAGGGAATTGGGGTTAAGTGCGTGTTTGCTTCTTGCTTTTGGTCCTTCAGTGAAATCTAGCTTTTTTACAGTGTATGGTTAATAAGTAGAAGAGTTAGGAGATTAGGAAGAATACAGTGTCCCTAGTTGGCAGGCATCTGGTTCCAGGGCTGTGCTCTGGATCAGCCATTTGTGGGCATGCCCACAGCACGTGGAGTTCTGGGATCTGGGGCTGAGCAATAGAGTGGATCCTCCCAGGGCCCCACAGACACTGCTTGCTGGCAGTGCAGGGCCCTGGATCTCATGTGGAGGCAGCAGGGACAGGTCTCACTTGAGCCCTCATCCCTAACTCATGGCAAGGGGACCTCAACCCAGCTGTGGAGCAGCTTTTGGGGTAAGGGCTATTGCAGTTTTTACCAGGACACCCTTTGGGATCCAGGGATGCCTTTCTGAGAGGAGGGTTTGTGTTGATAGCTGCACAGAAGGGAGGGTGCAAGCAGTGTGAATGACATGTGAATCCACATGTCTAAGGTGACCAGATGTCCTGCTTTTGGCGGGACTGTCCGATTTTTAACAATTTGTCCCGAGTCCCCTGACGTTTTAAAAAAGTCCCGATTTTTGGAAAGAATGTATGAGGGGACAGCAGGAGAGCTGAAAAGGTTAATGTAACTCCATTTGGGAATAAAGAGGTTAATGTAACTCCATTTGGGAATGAAGAGGTTAATGTAACTTCATTTGGAAATGAAAAGGCTAATGTAAACTCCCTCCCATCCTAGGCAAGGTATCAGAAGGAGACTGGCTCCTTCCCTTGCTTCTAGGCAAGGACAATTAGCTCAGAAGGAGCCCAACTGTCTGTAACAAACAAGTAACTCCCCCCTCCATAGTAAGATGTCCCGCCTTTTAACAATTTTTCCTGTGTCCTGCGGTGTTTTAAAAAAAGCCCCGATTTTTGGAAAGAATGGACAAGCTAGGGAACACGGGAGAACAGGAAGGGAATATACGGTTTTTGGCTGCCACGTGGCTATTTTGCCAGGATATGTGTTTTGTATTATTTTTGTTAATTTTATAATGTTAAACTTCAATAATAACAAATAATTGTTGAGAACTGATTATCGAGAACTGTTTATCAAAGTTTGCATTGTTGTCAGGCCCCGCCCCGCAGGCCTCCCCCCAGTGGTGTCCCACTTTACCAATGTTAAAATCTGGTCACCTTACACATGTCCGTGGGTGTGGCAGTGTTGGAGGTAACCCTTTCACAGAAGCAAAGGGGGAGATGGCTGCTCCCCAGGGAGATGACCTAAGGAAGGGGCTCAATCAGTGCCGCCAGTGGGATAAGCTCTATGGGAAGTTTACCTCTGACATGCAGGAGGTGCAGCAGAAGATGGGCTTCAAGAATCTGGTGTTAGAGTACAAGCTCCAGATGAGGGCTGAGGGCTGCCATGGAGAAAAAGTAGGTGCAGCTCTGGAGCCTCTGACAGAGCCTTTCTTATGTCCTCTTACCTGATATGAGGCTTCTGGAGCTGCCTTGTCCCTCTACTCCCTGGGCCTGGGTGGGAGGAGTCAGAGGAGGAACAGGTGCCCCCCTCCGGTTCTTGGCTGACACTGGAATCCTAGGTGACTGGGGTGACCAGTAGCTGTCAGGCATTTGGCTCCCTGGAGGCCCTCAGATACAGATGGTCCATACTGGGCCCAGCTGCTGTCCTGAGCTGGAAACAGATGGTTTTGAAGACTCCCACCACCAGGCACAGTACAGCAAGGCCAGCTTGTCTGAGACATATAGCCTTCCAGGGCCACAGGACACCTTTCCATCTCTGCTGTTTGTGCCACACATGGCCTGAGGAGAAGCAGACATCTGGGCTGTAGGCTTGATACTTCTTCAGCTGTCTGTAGAAGTGTTTTTTTTTTTTTTTTTAATCCTGAGAACTATCTCAAGCCCCATTTCTAAGGTGATTTGTTGCTGTACATAGCTGAACATAAATGCTGTCTGTTCACCACTGACTCTAGGCCCAGGGGATCGACTGCTTCACCTCAGTCACCTAATCTCCAAGACACTCTCACATGGCTTCCCCCCCCTTTTTTATGATATCATAACTGTGTACGAGTAGAGTATAAATGTCTTAACACAATTAAATAATTGAATTGAAGTTTATGTTAATTAGTTTGATGCAAGAATTCTCACCTAGCTTTTTCCTGTGCCTATACACCTACTCACCTGGGAAGCTGTCCTCCACCTGAAGCCTGAGCCAATGAATGTCTGCTAAGCTGTCCTGGAACCCCTCAGTGTTGAGGCCTGCAGGGCCTAAGCTAAGGGGCTGCTCTGAAAGGACTATCAGCTATGCCAGTGTGCTGTGAGGGTGTGCTGTGTGTGAACATGTGAGCGTGTGAGGGTATGCTGTGTTGTGTGTGCATGGGAGGGTGTGCTGTGAGTGCGCCGTGGTCATGCTTTGTCCCTAGAGGCTCTGTGTCACTCAGCTGTTCTCCCTCCTATAGTCATGGGATTCTGTTCTTGGTGATCACTCAACCTTAGCCTTTGATTTAACAGAAAGAAGGCAGGAAGCTCAGCCCAGTGGCCAGGCTGTGTCCTCTCTGAAGATTCAGATTGGAAGCCAAGTCAAGCTGGGCTCCAGTCCTCACTCACACTCACACACCCTCACTCTGGGTGGATCATTTAGTCTCCTAAAGCTATGTTCAGTGGGTAGAGTGGGTGGGACAGCACAGTCCCTTCCTCATGGGTGTCTGGTAGAGAGTCATTGAGATGATAAACTCCCAATTCAACCATGACACCTGGAACATAGCACCTATCCAAAGCATTCACTGTGACCTGGGCTGCCGGAGTGGCATACTCTCATCATCACAGCTATGAGGAGGGCTGTGAGCAGTGGCTCTTCATTCCCTCTGCATCATTCCTGTGCAAACTGGTTCATGTGGAAATGTCAGCATTTCTGAATCTATGTCTTGCCAGTTGTCTGGGTATCACCATAGCCACTACCCTGCACAGGTTCAACATTCAGTCTTAAGGCAAGACAGAGTGTTGGTTTCACCACGTTCTCAGGACACAGTGAGTGCCGACGATTTTAGGTATGGCCTTCAGGCCTTCCTATGGCCAGTGCTTCAGGGAGCACACATAAGCCAACACCATGGTACTAGCTTTGGGGGTTTATATTTTGAGACAGAGTCTCACTCTGTCAAACTTGGTAGAGTGTCGTGGCATCATTGTAGCTCACAGCAGCCTCAAGCTCTTGGACTTAAGCAATATTCTGCCTCAGCCTTCTGAGTAGCTGGGACTACAGGCGCCCAACATAGCACCCAGCTAGATTTTCTATTTTTAATAGAGATGGGGTCTTGCTCTTGCTCAGTCTGGTCTTGAATGCCTGAGGCTAAGCTACCCACCAGCCTCAGAGTCCTGGAGGGCTAGGATTACAGCTGTGTGTGACACTACACCTGTCTGTATCACCAGCTTTTGAGATAAGACCTCCCAGCAAGAAGACTAACTATGGGTGGGCTGCTGTCACAGGTCCTTGCTCAGGACACAGCTAGAGACGCATAACAGTGCAAAGCCTCTGTTCCCTCATTTAGGTTCCAGGCAACATTCTGGGCTCAGAGAGCAAGGAAAAGGGTTTAGGAATGTTGACTTGGCTGAGTCTGATGGGACCACGTCAAATCTGGCCATTTACGGTAAGGTATGTTGAGGCAGGTGTTCATCCCAGATCTTCCAGTGCAATGGACAAATTTGCCCTTGTTTGGGGTCTGGTCACATCCCAGTCTTCTTGGTTCTGAGTATTGTTAGAGTTTCAGGCTTTTCTGATTGCAGATGCCAGACAATGTGACTTCAGGTTTTGGCCCTGTGATGTTTCCAAGTTGACTTGACATCTTGTTATCGCCAGAATAGGTCTGGTTTGGGTTAGTCCCATAGTGACAGCTGCTTTTCTCCACGAACCTTTCTTCTCACCCACTTTTCTCTTTTTCTTGTTGATAGTTTCATCTTAGGTTGTCAATGGAGAGGGCACTCTTCCACTGTCGCACCTGGAGTTGCTTTGTCCGTGCCCCTGGGCTAGGGTGACCAGACATCCTGCTTTTGGCAGGATAGTCCCGTGGCATTTTTAAAAAGTCCCAATTTTTGGAAAGAATGCACGAACGGTCAGGAGAACAGGAAGAGAATATACGGTTTTTGGCTGCCATGTGGCTATTTCTCCAGAATATGAGTTTTATATTATTTTTGTTAATTTTATAATGTTAAACTGTAATAACAAATAATTGCTGAGAAGTGATTATGGAGAACTGCTTATCAAAGTTTGCATTGTTGTTAGGCCCTGCCCTGCCTTGTCCCCTGCCCCACCCTCGGGCCATGTTGTCCCTCTTTACAAATGTTAAAATCTGGTCACCCTACCCTGGGCCCAACCTGGAGAGACCATGGCAACTGCTTGTCTCAGGGCATGTAGGGTCCCTGGGGACCTGAGTTCAGCATGTGACGTGCCTCTTGAGGCTCTCATCTCCGTGACTCCTCACCAGCAATTCCTGGGTCCCCTCCCACAAATTCGTTTCCCACTGTCTGTTTTTGGGGAACCCAAATAAAGATGTCTGTGCTCAGCTCAGATCTCTGAGCACTTCCCTCATTAGTACTTTTCTGGGAGACACACAGTTAATCAGGAGCACTTCTCCTGGGGGTTCAGGACAAAGTTGTGGCTGTATTTTGACTCTTCTGTGGTCATTTATTTGGTGACAAGAATCAGGGCCAGCACCACCATCTCAGTAGAAAGGTTTAAGCTGAGAAACAGTCAAACCAGGCATGGTGCCAGGCATAGCAGCTCATGCCTATAGTCCCAGCACGTTGAGAGGCTGAGGATCAACTGAACCCAGGGAGTTGTGGCTATAGTGGCCTACGATCATGCCACTGCACTCCAGTCTGGGTGACAGGGCAAGACCCTGTCCAAAAAAACCCAAAGCAGAAAACCCAGGGATGGTGAATGCATAAAGAGCATGCATCATACCCCATTCCTCCTCCACAGAAGAGAGTACCCAGGGATCCCAGCCATCACAGCTGCAAGAGGAAGGCTCATTCCCTCAGCTCAGGGAGCATCCTCCCCACTTCCTGGGAACTGTTTTCGGAAGGCCCTTGTTGACTGGGTTCTGGTTGCTAGAACCAAGTGTTTTCCTCTGTTTGTTCCCCTGTGTGACCCCAAAATACCTGTCCTCTGGGTGATTAGGAAGCCATCAGTGCATGCCAGTGAAGCAAGGCTCTGGAACTCAGGAGAACATGCAGCCTCCAACCCTGGGTCTCCTTGGGCCCAGAAGGACCCGCTAGATTCACTGCCCCACTGACCCTACTCTGGCACCTATGGGCCCTCGGCCTTTCCACCCACAATTTATGGGAGCAAGCCTGAGGAATGTGCTGCTTGAGATCTGCAAAGACCTCTGTGGTCCCTCTGACCTCAACATGCTCCAGGCCCACACTGCTGTTTCAGCATGAGCGCTCCTCTAGTATTTACTGAGTCTTCAGGTTTTTCCTGCTTTTCTGTTAAAACTCCTTATGGTTCTAATTATTCTGGTTGGCTCCTTCTATCACAGACCTCCTCCAAAGACCCCGGGGTGAATTGGGGCTTGTCATTTTGATGTGTCACTATGATCACAATCTCAGCAGCTTTCCTGTTTAAAGAGAGAACATGAGACAAAATCCGTAAAAGCCATGTGGTGGCACTGGGGCTGAAGGGTGTCTGGCATGAAGAGGTCATAGATACTGATATTGCTGACTCCTTGGTGCCACAGATAGCCTAGAGTATACACAAGGCAGTGACCATTTGTCACACACTGGCTGTTCTGCTGGTGAGCATCTGTGTTAGAGAAGATGCAGCGCGATTGGAATTCACCGTCCTGCAGGGCCTTAGGCTAACTCTCTGTCCTAGCCTACTATTGCTGCCTTCTCCCCTCCCCCAAACCTTTATATGTACTGCAGGTGTCTTGCCCACATGGAATTTGTCCCCAAGTAGAATGAAAGTCATTCAGATTAGAAATATCTTGTCTCGTCCCTTCTCTTCTCTTCTCTTCTTTTCTCTTCTCTTCTCTTCTTTTCTCTTCAGTGGTATAATCACAACTCACCGCAGCCCCCAACTCCTGGGCTAAAGCAATCCTTCTGCCTCAGGCTCCCAAGAAGCTGGGATTGTAGGAGATAGGCCACCATGATGCCTCACTAGGTAAACACACACATGCACATAACCCCCTCCCCCAACACACACACACAGACACGTGCTTTTTTTTTTTTTTTTTTAAGAGATCAGGGTCTTTCTATGTTGGTCAACTTGGTCTCAAGCTCTCCTTTGGATAGGGTCTTGCCCTGTCACCCAGACTGGAGTGCAGTGGCACGTGGCACAATCATAGCTCACTGTAGCCACAATTCCCTGGGCTCAGTTGATCCTCAGCCTCTCAGCGTGCTGAGACTATAGGCGTGAGCTGCTGTGCCTGGCACCATGCCTGGTTTGACTGTTTCTCAGCTTAAACCTCCTCTCACTTTAACCTCCTGAAGTGCTGGGAGTATAGGTGGGAGCCACTGTGACTGGTCTTTTTTTTCTTTATTTTCTTAGTGATTCCTTCTCATTAAATATCTGGTAGCACTCACCAGCAAATATCCTCTACGACCAAGTCCCAAAAGATGGTTCTCCTGGGACCATCTTTTGAATGAACAAAGGGTGACTAAAGGAGAAAATAGACTTTTGAATGAACAAAAGGTGACTAAATGAGAAAGTGGACTTCCAATGTTCAAAGGGAGGAAAGGATGTCTTTCCTTTGATAAAGATTCTTGGCTTGGCCCAACCTTTGGATAAGCTCCCGAGGCCTACTGAGCCAATCTGTGCATTTCCATGTATAATGCAGGGCATGCAAAAAGCTCCTTAAGTCCTCTTAGCAAGAATAGCCTCAATATATAATGATCCCTCACCACACTCAGGTACTGTCTGATATCCCTCCTTGCCTTCTGTGAGGTGGGTTTGGCCAGAATCCCCTTACCCTTTGTGTTTCCTCTTAGTAACGTTCCATCCACAGTCCCCTACCTGCTCCTTGGCTGTAATTCCTGCTTGCCTTTGCTATATTTTTTGCAGGCCAAGGAATGCCAAAGATTGTCAGCAAACTACCAGAAGCTGGAAGAGTCAAGGAAGGATTCTGCTAAACATGATCCAGACCCTGCCAGCAACTTGATTTTGGAATTCTAGTCTCTAGAACAGTGAGGTAATCAATTTCTGTTTTAAGCCATCTAATCTTCAGTACTTTGTTATGGCCACCCTGGGAAACTAATACACTGGCTATCTCAGTACTAAAGATTGCATCTTTTCCCCCAACCCACCTTGCTGATCACATCAATATTCAGAAGATGATTATGTAGATGAGAAGGGATAGTAGAGAAGTCAGGACTTGGACCAGAGAAGGAGCCAAGGAAATGGGCATGGCAAGTGGAGGGCTAAATTGAAAGGTCAGAGGAGATGTGGCTATGAATGGCACAGTCAGCAGAGGCTACAGGGGAAATTGGTTTTATTTTGAGCATCCAAGTTTTCCTGAGCTCAGTCTCCAAACACTTGAGACATTTCATTCTGAGAGGCTTCCTCTCACTTCAGGAATGCGGATCACATCCAGAGTCCAGAATCAAAGGCTGAGCGTATCCTCTATGGGCAGCAATGTCTCCTTCACCACACCACATCCTGCTCAACTTTTTCTTCCAAGAGACCCTGAAGCACATTTAATGATGTTTCAGCTGGGGTGGGAATGGGAGGCCTGAGTCCTCATCCCCCCAGGAGGACATGAAGACTTGTTCATAATCTTGCAGGTAATGGTCACTCTGCTCTCCCTGACCTCAGTATGGTCTGAGACACACTGCGGATTTTAGTGAGAACTGAGCCATCACTTTATTTCTTTTAAAAGTCCCCTGTTAAAAGAAGAATGTATTTGCCTTGAGGTTTTTGTTTCTCAATAGAAACCGAGTGAGGATCTAGGAGGAAGGAGAGGCATTCCCTCCATGATTGGCCAGGGACACACCCATCCATGCACACAAATACATGCACATATGTGCAGGCACACGTGAATGCACATATACCCTTGCAACCCCCACACCCACACTGATAAACCTACCTGGAAACCCCTTTGCATACATGCATGACATCACACATGTACACATGCAGGCACACATGTGTTCTTGTCAAGCTTTCACTTTGGAGGCTACATGGCTGAGAGAAAACTAGGAGAAGAACCAGGAGATGTCAAGGGAGGAGTGTGGTGGCAGAAGGGAAGGGCACATTAGGACAAGAACCCACACTTCCCTGAAAAGCAGGGAATTCCCTTCCCTTCCCTTCCCTCAGGGGTTGGATTTTGTGGCTCTCAGAGCTGAGACTATGAGTTCCCTCTGGTCTTCCTCACACATCTCCCTTCAGGTATAAGAGCAGAGTAAAATACATGCTTGGGCTTCAGATTTCTATGCAGAAAAATTTATTAGAACAGGAGGGCAAAGATCCACCCCATAAAACAACCGTGGAGGGGATCAGTATGGCAAACAAGTCAGCACCCCATGAATACTGAAGGACATCTCACCACTGTTTTTTTCCTCATCTTTACTCGTAGAAGTAGAGGATTGTTTAATTAGTTATGCCTGCTCTTTACACTTTGGGGAACCCAAGGGGTCACTAGACTTTCTCTTAAGCCTTCTCTGAGCTAGAGTATAGAGGTGGGTTGTGGCCACATTTGTTTCTTGTGGTTGTGGAGATATAGTTTTATTACTAATGACTTCCTCACCCTTCTTCAAAATGGCAGACTTCTCTCCTGTGTGTGTTTTCTCACGTCTGTTGAGGTTTGACTTATGGATGAATATTTGCCCACAAGACCTATAGACATAGGGCTTCTCCCTTGTGTGTCCTCTGGTGTATGAGGAGGGTCGCCTTACGGCTAAATCCTTTCCCACACTCCCTGCAGACACAGGCCTTCTCCCCTGTGTGTGTCTTCTGGTGTGTGAGGAAGTTTGACTTTTGGCTAAATCGTTTACCACAGTCGCTGCAGATGTAGGGCTTCTCCCCTGTGTGTGTCCTGTGGTGTATGAGGAGGTTTTCCTTACGGGTAAATCCTTTCCCACACTCACTGCAGACATAGGCCTTCTCCCCTGTGTGTGTCTTCTGGTGTGTGCGGAGGTTTGACTTTTGGCTAAATCCTTTACCACAGTCACTGCAGACATAGGGTTTCTCCCCTGTGTGTATCCTCTGGTGTGCAAGGAGGTTCGATGTTTGGCGGAATTGTTGCCCACACTCCGTGCAGATGTAGGGCTTCTCCCCTGTGTGGATCCTCTGGTGTGTGAGGAGGTTTGATTTATACCTAAATCCATGCCCACACTGGCTGCAAACATAGGGCTTCTCCCCTGTGTGTGTCCTCTGATGTGTGTGGAGGTTTGATGTTTGGCTGAATTCTTGCCCACACTGTCCATTCGCAACTTTTACAATTCTTGAGATCTCTACCTTCACACATAATTTGCCGGTTTCCCCTGGACCCATGTTCTGGCCTGGTTCTACCATTCTCTCACTGTCCCTAGAGTTCCCCATTTGTCCTTCAGGTGTGTGGGAAGATATCCCTGAAATGCTGCTCTGTTGTGTCTTTTCCTGAGAGGTTTTTGAGATTTCGTTCATTTCTTGGCCTTTGGTTTTGTCATTCTGGTCATGTGGATCAGAAAGTTGCTGCTCCTGATTCTGATCGCCGGGGTAGAGGTGCTCTGGTCTGCAGTGCTTTCTTACAGATGTTCCTGGAAAGATCTGAGAGGAGTGGGTGCCTTCTACATGTTGACTGAGGGATTTCTGACTGGAGAAGGCCAGAGAGCATGATGGACATGGATGATTCTCTGGCTTTGGATCTGCCAAGAGAGGAAGTGTTCAGTCAGAACAGATATAAACAATGCTGTCTGGGCCATCTACTTTGTAGTGTGGTTAAAGCCTGCTCCACTGATCATTCTTGGGTGTGTTAACAAGGCAGACGCTCTCCCACCATGGGTCCGATGGATCTTTCCAGTCCATTTTTCCTACTATTTTTATTTACTAGGACAATACTTTTTTTGTTTTTTATATTTTGATGACACAGATTCTAACTCTGACTCACTGTATAGAGTGCTGTGCATCATAGCTCACAGCAATCTCGACCTTTTGGGCTCAAGCAATCCTCTTGCCACAGCCTCCCAAGTACCATGTTTCCCCGAAAATAAGACCTACCCAAAAAATAAGCCTTAGCAAGATTTCTATGTATTTGTTAAATATAAACCCTACCCTGATAATAAAACCTAGTGATGGGCATGGCTATGCAGCATATCTGCATAGGCATGCCATGCATTTCAGCACAGAGAGGAAGGCATCCGCTGAAAATAAGCCCTAGTGTGTCTTCTTGAGAAAAAATAAATATAAGACCGTGTCTTATTTTCAGGGAAACACAGTAGCTGGGACTACAGGTGCCTGCCACAACACCAAAATTTTTAGAGACGGGGTCTCACTCTAGCTCAAGCTGGTCTCAAACTCCTAGGCTCAGGTAATCCGCCTGCCTCAGGCTCCCAGAATACTAGGATTACAGGCATGAGCCACTGCAGTAATACATCCCTAAAAATTGAGAAAACCCACATCATGTGCCTTCTCTACATGTCAGCCAGGTCACGACCCTCCAGTAGCGTCACAGGCAGATTGGCTCCTTACATAGATGGAGTTGCAGTGACTTTTCCTCCATACACTACAAACATCTTCACAGTCATTTCATACCTTCCTTGACACTCCCGCCCCCACCCACCACAGGGCTTCCTGTCCTCACATTGATCCCTAGATCCTTCACAGTGTGTGAAACCATTTCATTGTAATGAGAAATGACACACTTAATGACCTAGGAGGGATCATCTTTAACGACTTTTCCTATGAGAGGCAAGGGGTCTGTGAAGTTAGGAGCCAGCAGCCTGGAGACCCATGGATGTGGAAGGCAGCACTGGGTTGTGGCTAAAGAGAGTTTGTGTGAATGAGTCTGAATGTGAGTCTCCCTGTTTAAAAAGACATATTTGACTGAGGACTCTTATGTGCCTGACTCTCCACTAGGAAGTGGGATTCAAGTTGGACCATACAGAGTCATCCAGGTCCCACTGACCAAAAGGCTCTGGGTCTTGCTGCCCCAACAAGGTCATGGATTGCCACAAATCACAAAATAAAAACACATCCTTCCTCAGCCCACATAGCAAGTGTTCATGCTTGACTTAATGTCATTCCTTCTTAGCCCATTTCAAACACAGTAGGAAGCCCTCTTTAACAGGTATCCTTAATCACACTTCTTACCTCCTGGACCTCCACCTTAATTTCTCTCACCTGGAGACTGAGAAGCCTCTGAGAGGATCACTCATTGCAGTCTATTGTCTGAAAATTAACCACAGCATCATCTCATAGTGGAGTACCCAGCAGAGAACTGAAAGCTCCACTGCTGTTACCGTCCCACTCTGGAAAACCCCAGTGTCTTGGCATGAGTCACAGGCCCTGTGTTTCCAGGCTTCTCTGTGTCTCTCCCACTTGTGCTCTTACCCTGTCTGGTTCCTTCACCTGAGTGCTCTCTGACACCCTAACTCTTCCCTGCCCCAGGGCCATTGCACCAACTTCAGCCTTTGCCCCAAATACTTTTCCTGCTGCTGTCTGCACCTCTCAAATACCACCCCCGATTGGAACCTTCCCTGACTACCCTGTGATACTCCACCCTCTCCTCACACTCACACCTGGGCACCTTTCCTCCACCAGTGTTCTCCAAAGCACTGTACTGTTTCCTTGTTCTCGTGTTAGTGGCTAAGGAACAAAAATTCTGAGCATCTCCTTCAAGCTCCTTTCAGCTCTTGGAAAACTGTTACACAGCAGGAATTCACAGACAACTATTTGGGATACTGAGTAAATGAATAAAAATAGAAGCATATTGGGCGGCACCTGTGGCTCAAGGAGTAGGGCGCAGGCCCCATATGCTGCAGGTGGTGGGTTCAAACTCAGATCCAGCCAAAAATTGCAAAAAAAAAAAAAATGAAGCATATTACATAGAAATATTTAGGAACTTAAAAAGAATCAACTAAATGGGCAGATGAAACTACCTTGTTGAGAGAGCTGGTAGATGAGACAACTTGGTTTTTTCCTGCAAGGTTTTCAGCACTATCTGATGTTATAAAATTTGTGCCTAAAGTGATTAGAATATGAAATCAGAAGAAAAATCTAAACTATTAAAAGTTCTTCCTAGAATTCAAAGGCTCATGACCTGAATCTTTAATTTCCGAAGTACCTGACTGGAAATTTGACTGACTTTAGACTATGTTTTACTCTACTTAGGAATTGAGCTAGACTTGGAACAGTGGCTCATGCCTGTAGTCCCATCACATTGGGAGGCTGAATAAGAAGGATCATTTGAGGCCAAGAGTTGAAGGGGGCAGTGAGCTATGACTTTGCCACAGCACTCCAGCCTGGGTAACAAAGTGGGGTCTTTTCTCTAAAAAATAAAATAAAATAGAAATAAATGAAAATAAAAATACAGTACAAGAAGAGCTGAACCATGAGAATTCCCAAGGAGAAGCATCCTTCCCTTTCTGTCCTAGGGAATCATTGTGGTACCCACCCTGACCTGTGAGTTCTTTCTTCCGCTTGCTGGTCCACATAATGCCCAGTTTCTTGCCATACTCGGTCCCATACCAGACCAGCAGTTCACAGCCTGGCCTGATGACCCGGCAGGTCCGATAGAAGATCTGGCTGTGGTATTGGAAGGCCACCAGGTTCTGCTCCTCGTCATCCCGGGCACAGTTCACATACCTGCATTGAGCATAAGAGGAAAAGAAGGCGGGCAGTGAGTTCCCATCACTTGTCAGGCTCGCATCTAGCTTGTCCCCTGGTGGTTAAGGTCTCTGCACTCCAGTGCTGCACACTTCCTACTGCTGCCCAGACCACCCTCTGCCCTCACCTGAGTCTTTTCAGTGTTCCATGAATTCCTGCCCCTAGGTTCTGCTCACAGGGCCCTTCCTGCCTGGAATACTCCCCCTGCCACCTCTTTGACCATCTTTCAAAGCCCAGTTCCAGACTTTCCTCCACCTCCATTGGCCATAGGACAAGGTGTCCTCTAGCTTCTCCAAACCCTATGCTAATTACACTACAGCACCTGCTGCTTGCTCATGTGCTCTGCTTCTAGATTAGCACACACTGTTCTACACTCAGCCCAAGGCGGCTTTGTCATGGTGAGAGGCTACCCCCAGTCTGTCCACAGTTTACCCAGATTCCAATAGAAACGTAGAGGACTGTCCTAGCGGAATAGCACAGAATAATATTTGTTTATTAATATTCTGTGTCCCCTCATAATGTGAGAGCCCCTCATGGACAGGGGCTGGACCTCGTAGCACAGATGCCCAGGACTGTCCTGCAGCTCACGGCCTGGGCTACAGGGTCCGGTTTTAATTTCACTGAAGACAAGAAGATTTCCTGTCCTAACAGATGAAAGTTCCTTTGTTTTATGCTGTCTTGGCATGGTGTCCATCTTGGGAAATAGGAGAACTATGGTCAAATATTCCCATAATTAAATGTTTCGTGTCTGTCTGCAGTACATGCCCCACAACGACATGGGTTGTGTGATCTGTTCAAGTAATGAGCTTCATTTCTCAAACTGGGACACATTAAGTGCATAATTAATGTGGATTAGATAAAATAAAATGTGAATTCAGTGTCCCCGATGAATCTAGGCTCTTCAACCTTTATCCCGCTGCCACAATTTTCTGTATCCTAGAGATTTATATTTTGATAAAACTAGTAGCATTCATATTTTTGTTTCTTTTTCTAAACGTGTGTGATGTTAGAGAGCATTGTACAGAAAAAAAATGGAGGGAGAGAATACAAAAGCCACTGAAGGATGTGTGATGAAAAGGAAAGGAAATTGGGCTTGTGAGAGACAAACACCCTCTCTGGAACCACAAAACCACTGTCCTTACCTCATCCAGTTGCCCTGAGATTGATCCTTCCCATCCACATACTCATAGCAGTTTCTCCCCTTTGTGATCTGAGTTTCAATAAAAGAAGTTAAAAGCTATTTAGAGGGTAGTAATCAGAAGACTTATTTTTCTGTCCTGTCATGAGAGCCCTGGGAGACTGTGTGGACTCAGCTGCCAGCCTTAGGTGTCAGCTCCATGTCTGAGTCCTACTGTCCCGCTGGAGCACAGGTCCACAGGGAATATGTGCCTATTTGTGTCATTGTGGTTCCACATACTCTCTGATCTTTAATTTGGAGTTCCCTGTCCATGCAGAGACCACTGGAAACACAGAGCCAACTGTGTTATTTCTGTGCATGTCCTCCCAGGTAGAGGGTGACTTCCAACCAAAGGCACACAAGGGTCGTGGAAAGCCAGAATAGGGGAAAGGGTAGGCACTTCTCACCTTCCAGGCGTATCCACTTCTGGCTGCCTCTTCATCTTCTAAGACCTGGCCCTCATAAGGGCCAAAGTGCAGCCCCAGTGGCAGCTCACATGCCTCATTCCATACTCCATCTCCAGCCTGAGGGATGCCCGATTGTCTAATACTCAGCCCAGGGGGCAGGGTCAGGGCTGCGCGGTTGGGATGCCCCTTATCCACTGCAATGTCCTTTACAAATGTAGGGGGCCCATGAACATCACAGCGGTCAATGAAGTAGTCCTGACACATCTCACAATCTGGAGGGGAGAGTGGCAGCATTAAGGAGAGGTGTAGGGTGGGTTCTTGACATAAAGTGCTTAAGAGGGAACCCAGTGCTCACATCATTTAGCCTCACTCCTGTACTCCACATCAGCAGAGTTAAGGCAAGTTTTGGGGGCCAAAAGATGAGGTGAAATTGTTGTACAAGGACATAGCAGCCTTATGTGTGAGGAGGGCAAAGGGTCACTCACTTACAGAGATAGTCATCATTCTGAGGCTCGCTGACCTCTTCGTATGAACGGTCCGTTCTTTCTCTCAGGTTATAGCTCCTCGCTTCAATCTCCTTTCTCCTGAGAGCTAAATTGGGGAAGAGTGAGTGAAGGTGGGAGTCTGGGGTGTCCATCCCTGTTCATTAGAAAATGTGCACTCTCCTACCATTAAAGTATCACTTATTCTTCTATAGACTCTGGTCCCAACCCCCAACCCCCAACTACTGGTTCACGATCAAAGAGAATAAGACTCCACACCCACACTGAATACAGATGCCTAATTCACTTTCACTTTTTGGTTGTTCCCATTATCCCATTCACCTCCCAAATTTCTTTCTTATGACACAGTTCATTCATGCATTCATTCATTCACAAAAGATTTCTTCAAGGCACACTACATGATAGTCGTTATCATGGGCACTAAGAAGGCATGGTCTCCTTTATCACAGATCGATTTCCTAGACACCTTGCATGTATCGCTTCTTTTCTATTTGATGTCATGCTTTTACACAATCCATGAGGTTTGTATCCTTACCTTCATTTTACAGATGAGCATTCAGGAGGTCAGAAAAGTTAGAACATTCTCCCAGGGCCCCAGTTTTCCTATGTGGATTATAACCCAAGTGTGTGACTTCAATGTGAAAGTTGTTACATGCTATTCAGTACTGCATCCAACTTCTGGTCTCACAGCTTAGTCCAGCTTAAGCCCAAGCTTATCTAAAGTTAACCCCATGTATCTAGACCATACTCATCAACCTTCTAAAGCATCTAGAGAGACTAAAGTCCTCCAATTATTTTCCCTTACCTGACTTTCGTCTAGAGTTCTGTCCAGAGGCATTTGCTTCTCCAGGAAGAGACACACAATTCTGGTGCTGCTCGGAGTCACTAATGTTCAGTGAATTTGCTGGCCCTGACAAGTCCTGCAGAATAGAGTCGTGACTTAATGGTGCCCTGGGCATTCCCTTTCATGTGAGAATCACATATTGAAAGACAACATGCGTTGCATTTCTTTAGTTCTTTAGGGCTTGCAGTGTGTTTTCACATATAAGACTTGAGTTAATGCTTCAATACCAATTAGAAATGGCCAGATATGTTGGCTCATGCCTGTAATCCTAGCACTCTGGGAGGCCAAGGCAGGTGGATTGCCTGAACTCAGAAGTTCCAGACCAGCCTGGGCAAGAGTGAGACTCTGTTTCTACTAAAAATAGAAAAACTATCAAGGTGTAGTGGTACGTACCTATTGCCCCTGCTACTCAGGAGGCAGAGGCAACAGGATAACTGGAGCCCAGGAGTTTGAGGTTGCTGTGAGTTATGACACCACAATATTGCATCCAGCGTCATTCTGTGAGAGTCTGTCTCCAAAACCCAAACTAAATGTATACGTAAATAAATAAATAAATAAACAATAGCACTTAGAAATGCCTGGGATTCTGAATCTTAGAGGAAATAGGGAGAGCCTAAGTGGGCAGCAATCCCAGGACTAGAGCCCATGTCTTATGGCTCTGTCCCTTCAACTTTCTCTCAAACTGTAGTGTACAAGTGAAGTCAGAAGAGGGAGGATGCTTGGGAAGACTAGCTGGAGAACCAACAGGTCCTTGCAGGAATAGGTAAAGGTTGATGGAGGAAAAAGTGGGTCTTCTATATGCTAGTGAGCATTTGATGGAAGGAGAAAGGAAAGCCCAACGGGACAAAACACATCTGGAAAATGAAGCAAGAGGGCAGTGAGGTTGGGAAGAGATGAAGAAATGCTTAGCAAAAGTATCTCTAGACAACTAAGAAAGAGATGCTACAAGTTGCAAATTGCCATGTCCTGGAAACAATACTTGACTTTGGGATTAGATTAGTTGGTTTCTATTCCAATTCTGCTTGAAATAGGTTGTGCCACCAGCTAATTCTCTTCAGTTTCCTGATCTATAAATTGCCATATGTACTAATTTTTAGTGTCATAGTGAACATCAAACGTAATAATGTTAGCCAAAGTGTTTTGTGAGCTATTTCATAGTATACATGTCAGAGTCATAATTTCTGTCATGGTCTGGATACCAATTTCCCTTCTCAATCATTTCTCCAGTTTCAATGTAACTCAAAAATAGTATCTGCACCATTCTTTGATCCTATTAGTTGTTCCTTAATTTGTATGTTTGGAATCACTCATTCAGAAAGCACTCAAGGGATGCTCATAGCGCTCACCATGCAAAGGCAGCAGGTTGAAACAAGTGATTCCAGACAGCACGAGAGTGGCCTAAATAGTGCATGGAGGAAGGAACCATGATTTCCTCCTACAGGAATAACTATTTGGAATGAGCTCCAGAAGGATATATTTCTCCTGAATGGTGTATTACCTATATAAAGTCCTAAGTTATTTTATTTGTTGTTTGTTCAGTCTTCAAAGCTGAAGCTCCTCGGGGCTGGAACTTGGTTGCTTTATCAGAATGAGTCCCTTAAGAGAGGAGCGACCCTTGTCATCTGGGACAATCCTCAGTACACCCTGTCTGTATATGTGTGTCCTTCCCTTGATCAGAGCGTCTTCCTGCATCTCTCACTTGACCATAACCTCAGGGAAAACTGAGGTTGGAAACTCAGTCAGATGAATGACAGGAATAAGACAGAATACACTTTGTAAAACGAGAACCTTTTAATTAGCTTCTAAGTGCTTTAGGGAAGTTTTGGATTAGACTGCAGAAATCCTAAATATGATCTCAGGCAGATAACTGAATATTTTTGTACCACAGCTTCCTCATCCATAGTTTTATAGTTTTAGTGCCCACTTCACAGGATTGTTGATAGGTTTCAGTGAATTTCAAGTGAAATGCTTAAAATAACTCTAAAATATTTCAAAAACCAAACATTGATAGCAATTCTTGCTACCATTCTTATTAACTCTTAAAACGATGATGATGATGTGAGACACTGCGCTAAAGAGACCAGGAAAGGAAGGGAGCAGTTGCAGGACACTCTGTGCATTCTCCTTCTCTTACCTGTGAGAAGACTTTCTTGTCAGTAGGGTTTGGAAGACACTCACCTTCTGGCGTTTCCTCGGTTGCATTCTGAAGGCCATCAAAGAGTGTTTGCCTAAAAGTTGATGGGAAATTATAGGTTTGGTTGGTAAATGTTTCCAGACTCTGGAGATTCTCATGAGAAACAGGGGTTTCTGAACTAGAGAGTGATAATTCCAAGTATTACCCAAGGGTGGTGTGAAAATGTTTTCTGAAATCTCCTTAAGGCCTATGCTTCTCTTGGTGACATTGCTTGTTTTCATAAAATGTTTCTTTTAAAATAGGCAACACTCCATCTCTGCTTCACCCTTTGTTCACAAGGAAGGTATCTATAATTTTTATTGAAAAATAATCAATTGACTTGAGCAAGGTGGAGTGGCATGCATCTGAAATCCCAGCTACTCCAGAGGCTAAAGTGGGAGGATTACTTGCATCCAGGAGTGTGAGAATAGCTTGAGAACATAACAAGACCCTATCATTAGAAACATAAAAATAGATATAATAAATTGACTGGCTTTACATGACAAATACCCTAAACATACTATGAATAGAAGGAAATTACCAGTGAGGTTCAGTGGCTCATGCCAGCAATTCTAATACTCTGGGAGGCCAAGGCAGCTTCGTTGCCTGAGATTATAATTTCTAGAACAGCTTGAGCAAGAGCTATACCCCATCTCTACTAAAAGTAGAGAAAACTAGCTGGTCATTGTGGTGGGTGCCTGTGGTCCCAGCAACTCAGGAGGCTAAGGCAGGATTATCTCTTGTGACCAAGAATTTGATGTTGTGGTGAGCTATGGCACAGCAGCACATTACCCAGGCTGACTGAGACTCTCTCTCAGAAAAAAAAAAAAAAAGAAAAAGAAAGGAAGGAAATGACCTCATTATAAAAAAGGTCATATAGATGAAACCCACATCTAATATCATACTTACTGGGAAAATTTAAAAGCCTTTATTGCTAAAATCATAAACAAGGTAAAGATTTCCTCTCTTGTGGCTTTAATTCAACATAATACTGGAAGTCCTTGCCAGAGGAATTAGGCAAAAGAAGAAGGAAGAAGCAACCAAATTGGAAAGGAAGAAGGACATTTACCTCTGTTTGTAAAACTACATAATCTTCTACATAGAAAACCAGAAAGAGTCCACAAAAAGACTCTTAGAACTAATAGAACTTAGTAGGCTTACAGAATGCATCAGTTGTGTTCTTATACACTAACAATGAACAATGCCAAAAAGAAATAAAAAAAAAAAAATCCCATCTACAATACTATGAAAAAGAACAAAATACTTAGGGATAAACTTAACCAAGGAGGCAAAATACTCGAACACTGAATACTACACAACACTTGTGAAATAAACTAAAGGCACAAATAAATGGAACATCATCCTGTATTCATCAGTTGTGAGACTGAATGTTGTTAAAAGTTCACACTATCAAAATGATTTAAAGGTTCCATGCCTTCCCTAGCAAAATGCCAATGACATTTATAATAGAAATAAAAAAATTCCAAAAACTTATACAAGCATCAAGAAATCCAAATAGCCAAAACAATCTTGACAATTAACCAAGTTGAAAGCCTTACACTTCTTGATTTCAAAACATATGATGTCTGACAATTAATTCTGTGGACTCTTCCTAGAAAAAATGCTACATGCCTCATTTTTTTGCTGAATACTGCTGTGGTCACCTTCAAGCACTCCCCTTGGGAAGCTGCACATATGCACTGATGTCAGTGCCTAATCCACCTTCCAAGGCAATTTGGGAACTCTTTTTCTCGAACGGGCATTGACTCCATCATCCTATTACCCTTGATGTCATTAAAATATCTTCCTTTCAACACTTTATCTTCAGGTAAGAAAAAAGTCATTTGGGGCCAGAACAGGTGAGAAAGGAAGGTGTTCTAGTATATTTATTTGGTTACTAGATATAAGTTCCCTCACAGACAGTGCTAGGTGAGCTGGTGCATTGTTGTGACGCAAGAGTCATGAGCTGTTGGCCAAGATTTTCAGTGAAGAGTTTCCTAACAGGCTTTCTGTTGTTACTTACTTGGTCTGCTATGCTTCTTGTGTCCAGCTGACAAGTGTGATGAATAATTTGACAAAATCTTGCAATGCTTTTCTGGCCATCCTGAACTCTCTTCATCAGTCATGATTTCTCTCCCATCAGAAAAACATTGAATTTATTTATACACTGCCATTTTTAATGGCATCATCCCCATAAACTTGGGCTAACATGTCCTTGATTTCACTTCCACTTTTTCCAAATTCAACAAGAAATTTAAAAATGTTTGTTCATTGCTCTAATTCAAACTCTGACATTCTCACGACAGCACACAAAAACATGCAGGTCACCAGTACATGTCGACACAATCAAAACTGTGAGACAATGATATACCAAGGTTATGAAACCTTACTGAGTTGTTTCCACAGTGCTGCCAGTGTAAGTGCACAGTAGTAGGTTCATGAACTTAGTTCTCAAACCTTGTGATCTTAGCACTCTGGGAGGCTGAGGTGGGTAGATTGCATGAGCTCAGGAGTTAAAGACCAGCCTGGGCAAGAGCAAGACCCTGTTTCTGATAAAAATAGAAAAACTAGCCAGGAGTCCTGTTGTATGCCTGTAGTCCCAGCTACACAGGAGGCTGAGGCAAGAGGATTGCTTGAGCCCAACAGTTTGAGATTGCTGGTGTCATGGCGTATGCTCAAGAGTATGAGGTTGCTGTAAGTTATAACACCAGGGCACTCTACCCAGGGCAACAGTGTGATAATTTTTCTCTCTCACACAGAAAAAAAAAAAAAAAAGAAAAAGAAAAAGAAAGATATAAAGATATTTAGCTATGGGAATGAAAACAGTACTCTTGCACGTCAACACAAATCTAGAGACCAATGAAATGGAGTAGAGAAGTCAGAAATTAACCCTTGCATAGGGTCCAATGATCTTTGCCAAGGATTCCAAACCACACAATGGGGAGAAAGAACCATGTCTTCAAGTAATGGTGCTGGAAAACCAGATACTCATTTGCAAAAGAATGAAAATGGGCTCTTATTATACACCATTTATAAACTTAAATCATAATGGATTAAAGACTGAAATTGAAGACCTTAAAGTATAAAACTCCAAGAAGAAAACATGGGGGAAAGCTTCATGACATTGAAATGAGCAATGATTTCTTGGATATGATAGGAAAAGCATAAACAACAAAAGCAAAAATAGACAAATGGGAGTATATTGAACTTTAAATCTTTGTAGCAAAGGCAACAATGCATAGAGTGAAAAGGCAAGCTACAGAATGACAGAAAATGTATGCAAACCATGTATCTGATAAAGGGTTTATGTTGCCAAGTACTGCTTGACCTGTACTGATGCTAGCCTGTACTTCTATCTATTGAGAGGGCTGAAGTGTGAGGATTACTTGAACCCAGACATTCAAGACAAGCCTGGGAAACATAGTAAGACCACCCTCTCAAAAAAGAAAAAAAAAAATAGAAGCTGCATGAGAATAAATGAGAAACCCTAAATGTCAATAATAACTAAAAGAACAATAGCACAAAAAAATGAGAAGTAGAGCCTGAATTTTGCTTCCCCCACATTCATTTGTTAAAGCCCTAATCTTTGATGTGGTAGTGTTTAAAGATGGAACCTTTGGTAGGTAATTAAGGATGCAGTAAGATGATGGTATTAGAGCTTGTATAAGAAGGAGAAGAGAGAGCTTACTTTCCTCTTGCTGTGAGCACACAAAGAAGAGTTCATGTAGTATACAGTGAGATGGAGGCTGCCTACAGGTTGGGAAGAGGACCCTCATCAGAGCCCAGCTATGCTAGCACACTGATTTTTGTACTTCCAGCCTCCAGAATTGTCAGAAAATAAACTTCTATCACTTAAGCAACCCAGTGTATGCTATTTATTATGGCAGCCTGACTAACTAGTACAATGGGCAAAAGACTCAAATAGACATTTCTCCAAAGAAAATGTATCAATGGTTGAGAATCACATAAGAAGATGCACAACATCAGTAATCATCAGGGAAATGAAAATTAAAACCACAATGAGATATCACCTAACACTGATTACGATGGCCTCTGTCAAGAAACCAGGAAACACAAAGTATTGGTAAAGATGTGGAGAAATTAAAACTCTTAGTCATTGTTAGTGGACGTCTTAGTCTGTCTTTCATTACTATGTCAGAATACTGTGTTCCAGGTAATTTATAAGGAAAAGAAGTTTATTTAGCTCATGATCCTGGATGCTGGGAAATCCAACAGCATGGCACTACCCTCTCTGGTGAGGGTCTCATGCTACATCATAATGTGGGAGAAGGGTAAATGAACATGTGAGATGGAGCTAGAGAGGGAAGGGACAAACTCATGTGTTTCATCATGAACCCACTTCTGCAATAATTAATCTATTCATGAGGGTGGAACCCTTAAACCTAATAACCTCTTAAAGGCTCTGCCTCCTTTAGTGTTACAAGTGCAATAATGTTTCTACTGCATGAACTTTTGGGGAAACATTCAAAACACTTCAATGGGAATGTAAAATGGTAAAGCCACTATGAAAAATAAGATAGAGGTTCCTCAAGAAACTAAAAATAGAACTATCAGAAATACTACTTTCAGGTATATGATATCTCCAAAAAATTGAAAATAGGATCGCAAAGACATACTTGCACACCCAAGGCCATTGCAGCATTATTCTCAATAGCCAAGAGATGAAACAACCTAAATATCCTTCAACAGATAAATGGATAAAGAAAATGTGGTATATATAAAATGGATTGTTATTCAGCCTTAATAGAAAAGGAAATCCTGTCACAAGCTACAGCATGGGAGAACCCTGAGGACATTATGCTAAGTGACATAAGCCACTCATAAAAAGACAAATACTGCACAGTTGTACTTTCTTTTTTCTCTGATGAGGGGGAGACAGACTCTTACTCCCTTGCTCAGGCTGGAGTGCAGTGGCATCGGCTTAGCTCACGACAACTTCAAACTCCTGGATTCAGGCAATTCTCCTGCCTCAGCCTCCTGAGTAGCTGGGACTACAGGTGTCTGCCACAGTGCCCAACTATTTTTTCCTATTTTTAGTAGAGACTGGGTCTCACTTTTGTTCAGGCTGCTCTAACATTTTTGATCTTTTGAGCTCACATCACTCTCCATTATTGGCCTCCCAGAGTTCTAGGATTCCAGGCCTGAGCCTCCACACCTGGCTGACTCTGTCTCAGAAACTCTCCTGTCAAAGGAGTAGAAGAGAAAATGAGCACTTCACCTCAATTTTATAATAACTGAGGATTACTTTATCCACCTGATGCTGTCTATGGTCACTGACATGTGGGAAAGATCAGGGAAACTGAATAGCTCTCTCAAACACTCTCCCCGAATCAAGACAAAGAATCAGATTCATTTTGGGGGGTAAGAGGATCATGTATTATGACTAAATATACATAAATAAATTATGGATCTTTACTTAAGATATTAGTTATTTCTGTTCTTCTTCTCCTTCTTCTTCTCTCTCTTTTTTCTCTTTTCTCTTTCTTTTTTCAGAGATCCAGGTAGAGTGCTATGGCGTCAATATAGCTTACTGCAATTTCACACTGTGAACTCAAGGGACACTTCTAAATTAGCCTTCTGAGTAGCATGCCATGATGGCCAGTTATGTTTTGTCCAAATTTTAGTAGAGATTGGGTCTAGTTCATGGTCAGTCTTGTCTTGAATTCCTGAGCACAAGCAATCCTCTCCTCTCAGCCTCCTTGAGTGCTAAGATTACAGCATGAGCCATAGAGCCTGATTGAATGTTTCCTCTTCTAAGACATTTAATTTCCTAACTGATTATGAGACTAGTGTTAGAAAGCTTTTGGTGGATTTACAACTTACTAAAGATTTCATTAATTGCCTTCTGATTAACTACCAATGTTTACCAGAAAAGATTTAAAAAAAAAATGATGACTCATTTAATTGTTTTTTCTTTGTTGAGACAGAGTCTTGGTCTGTTGCCCAGGCTGGAGTGCAGTGGCTAGAATATAGATTGCTGGATTGCAGTTCGCTGTATCCAGTGCTCCCACAGTCACAATCCTTCTGCATCAGATCCACATTATTTGGTACTATAGGAGTACACCATCATTTTTGTGAATTTTTTTTTATTTTTCCCAGAGACAAGGTCTTACAACAGCTTAGGTTGGTCTTCAACTTCTAGCCTCAAGCCATCCTCCTGCCTTGGCCTTCCAAAGTCCAGAGCTTACTGGGGTGAGCTACTGCACCTTGCCAAAATTTTGAAAATATAGAAAAACAGGGAGAATTATACTAGAAAGTCTATATATCCATATTCATTCAGTCCAGTCTCAACATTCTGCCACAACTACATTAATTTTTTTACTAATTTCTAAAGTTAAAATTCAAGGTTGGGTGTGGTGGCTCATGCCTGAATTCCTAGCACTCCTGGAAGGCTTAGGTAGGTGGAATGCTTGAGCTGAGGAGTTGGAGACCAGCCTGAGCAAGAGTGAGACTCCCATCTTTATTGAAAATAGAAAAATTAGGTGCGTGTTGTGGCAGGCACCTATAGTCCCAGCTACTCAGGTGGCTGACACAGGGAAATTCCTTGAACCCAGGAATTTGGGGTTGCTATGAGCTGTGATGAGGCCATGGCACTCTACCAAGGGCAACAAAGTGAGACTCCACATCGAAGAACAATTCTCAATTCAAAAACAAAAATAAATGCTTGTAAAATGCACCATAGGTGTAGAGTATAAATCTCTTAACACAATAATTTAAAAAATGCCGTGAAGGCTATGTTAACCATTTTAATGTAAGTATTTTAAATTGTACATACAACAAGGATATTGTACCCCATAAATGCATTGATGTACACAGCTATGATTTAATAATAATAATATAATAATAATAATAATAAACAAAACTAACAACAAACAAAAACCCAATGAAGCCATAGTGGAGCCATCTGCCAGCACTTCCTTCTTCTGTTGTGATAACAACTACTCAGATTTTGGTAGCTCTATTCATATTCAGAATATATGCATTTATTACTTATTATTGTATCTGTAAATAATATATGTAATTATTTTACACATTTGAAAACTTTATAGAAATAGCCTCTTACTGTATGTATTATCTGGCAGCTTACTTGTTTGTTGAACATTTCTGGTTTTGAGAGAAGACTCTCTTTCCTTTGTTAACTCCTAAGATGCAGCTGAGAGCTAAATCCAGGATGGTCTCATGAGGTTACCTCTAAATTCTTTGGTCTCTCACCTTGTTGCCTAGGTGTCCATTCTTCATCCGAATCCTCAGTGTCATCCACCTGGTATTTGATGGCCTGTCTTCGGTGACCCATGAAAGCTGGTTGAGGGGCTCTGAGACCTGACAAGAAGCAAAATCTTTGCACTGAATGGAGAAACCCGGGAGGAAGAACAAAGGGCAGTACAGATGGAAAGTAGCACAAAGGCAGTGGGGCTCTGCCTGCTGAGCTAGGAGAGTCTCAGTCAAGGTCAAGGTGTGACCTCTGCATGGCCAATATTGACACTTAGTGTTGTATTAACATAGAAGAACAAAATTTCCCTCCAGATTTGTGTCCATATAGAAGGGAACTGTGGGCAGATGCTGCCACATAAGAGAAGGCCAAAATAACATAATATAGGGACCGAAAATGTGGTTTGTGTTTCCTGGGTTGGGCTGCACCTAGCACTTCCTGTTACCTCTGTCTATCAGTACATCATAGTTCCTTTCCACATTCCCATGGTGGATTTTCTCCCAGTCTCCCATCTCTGCCAATTCTTCCATGGAGAAGTATTTGTAAGTGTCCTTGAAAGCACCTCTGACCTAGAGAAAATAAAAAATGCCATCAGTGCTTTACTAGTACACATCAAGCTGGGTCTTTTTCTTCACCTTGAGTATAGGGTGTAGACTGTGGTCTCTGTAAAACAAGGGTAAAGACTCCCTCTCCCCCCAGATTATGTCCTGTTTCACAGAGCAAACACTAAACATTTCCCAAGTTCTCCTATGACATAGAGAAGTTGTTGATACTTGTGTTTTTTCCTCTCCCACATCCTAGACAGGAACAACTTCCCCCATTCCATGCAGGTGAAGACAAGGTCACCCCGGGGTACAGGCCAGGAATCTTGAAGACTTTCAGAGACCATATCCTTATTATTATGTCCCCCTCCTCACCTTTCCTACAGACACTACTTGAAGCCAGATTTCATCCCCCTTTCTCAATGTGGACTTTCATCCTCTTCTCCCTTTTCTACCTCTGGGCTCTCCTCTTGGGACCTGTTTGGGCTCATGGTGCTCAACTTCCTAGCAGGCCCTGCTCCAACTCTGAATTTGAGAAGGGACTTTGAGTCTCCCAGCTCCTAGGCCAAGGCTCCTATGGAAGGAGAAGATACTGAGAGAGGGTGCCAGCCCAGACCATTGCCAAGAGCCAGGCTGTGTTGTCTCTCTTGGGCAGAACTATCTAGAACAGGAAGATTTGGGCACCATGGATGCCAAAGAGGTCTTGTATATGGTTGGGATGGGGTGGTCTCCACCAGTCCTGACAGATCACCTAAAGTGAGCTGAATTTGGTTTCTTCAGTTGGCTGATCTGAGGAAAGGTGACAAAGGAGTCTGGAGGGTTGTGCCTAAGGGTGTTTGGGGGAAGTCCTGAGGTGTGAGGGCCAGAAGAGTTCCAAGGAGACCTTCAGGCCCCCTGACTGCCAGGACATAGGTCAGGCTGATTAGCAGGGTTCTGTTCCAGTGAGGAAAAATTATCCTGTCTCTTAGATGGGCTCTGGTGCTCTTGGGGGGTTGGGTCTCACGCTGAGGGGATAAAGAGCCCATTAGTACCAGCCCTCAGGGTAATACAGCTGAGACAAAGGCAGTGGGCAGGCAGAGGCTGGAATTGACACTTGAGTGTAAAATGCTATTTTTCTGCTGCCCAGAGCTGAATGCAGCCTCTGACTTGCAAAGAAATCTAGCCAGACAGAAGCCTAATTCAAACATGCAAGCCCCCCCCTGCCGAACTCAGATTTCTGGCTGATTGTGCTGGTCAAAAACTTCCAGAGCAGCTGCCTACTGGAGTGAATAGGGTCACAGACCTGGGGGATTACGAGTAACTGGGTGCAAGGTGGGGAAGGAGGTATTAACCTTCCCAGACTAACCCATTTGCTGGGTGGGTCCCTTTGCCATCACAGAGCAATGGAGCAAGTTATATCTGAGGAGCGAGCAGATCCCTCAGCTTCTTGAGACATTTGAACTCTTCCACCTGAAACTGGTGTTGACTGGGACAACAGATTTGGACCCTTTAAACCTGGCAGACCACCCAGGGACTATTCAAAGGTGCACCCTGAGTGTATGGTCGAGGGAAGATTTGAATTTCCTTGCCCAATTGTTGTTTGTGGGGGGCGGGGTGACCTAATTGCTAGTATTTCTCCACAGTAGAGACGTCAACCAAGAGTAATTGAATCACTAGGGCAGGACAGAGACCAGCTGAAAATAAGACAGAGCCACTTAGCCCCACCACACCAAGCAGGTCCCCAGTCTCTCAGGTCATAACACCATACCGGTCGTTGACAAACTCCAAGGGGAAAAGTCAAACAGGGTAAAATAATCATGGGGCAGAATCAGTGGAAAAGCTCTCGTAATATGCATAACCAGAGTAGATCACCCCCCCCAAGAAAGGATGTAGCAGACGAAACTGAAGATCCCCTATATAAACAATTAGCTGAGAGGTCAGAAATTGAATTCAGGGCTCAGCGCCTATAGCTCAACCGGCTAAGGCGCAAGCCACGTACACCTAAGGTGGCGGGTTCGAATCCCCAGCCCCGACCCGCCAAACAACAATGACGGCTACAACCAAAAAATAGCCGGGCGTTGTGGCGGGTGCCTGTGGTCCCAGCTACTTGGGAGGCAGAGGCAGGAGACTCGCTTGAGCCCAGGAGTTGGAG
>NW_003852781.1:53847-55330 GCF_000181295.1 Otolemur garnettii
GAATTCAAAGACAAAACCACCAAAGATTTTGAAACATTAGGGCAAGAGATTGCAGCCCTCAGAGATCTGAAAAATACAGTAGAATCTCTTAGTAACAGAGTGCAAGAGGCAGAAGTAAGGATCTCAGATGTAGAAGACAAAGCTTCTGAATATGTCCAAACGTCCAAGGAGAATCAGAATTGAAGCAAAAGCAGATCATTCTCTCAGAGAGTTCTGGAATAATTTGACGAAAAATAATATTCACCTCATAGGAATCCCTGAAGATGACAAAGTTGCTTTGCAAAACACAGAGGCTCTTCTGTATGAAATTATGAAAGAGAACTTTCCAGATATGTCAAGAGATCCTAAAATTCAGATTTCAGACAGCTTCATAACCCCAGCATGACTCAACCCAAATAAGACATCCCCCAGACACATCATAATTAACTTCACTAAAGTGAATGTGAAAGAGAAAATCTTGAAAGAAGCAAGACGTAAGAAAACCATAACTTACAAGGGGAAGAATATTAGAATAACTGCAGGTCTCTCTACTTAAACCTTTCAGGCAAGAAGAGGGTGGTCATCGACATTTAATCTCTTAAAACAAAACAACGTTCACCCCAGGATCCTGTATCCAGCTAAACTGAGTTTCATTTATGATGGAGAATTTAAATACTTTAGCGACATCCATGCATTGAAGAAATTTGCCATAACTAAACCAGCTCTCCAGGATATTCTCAGACCTATTCTCCATAATGACCAGTGCAATCCTCCACCACAAAATTAAACTAACTCAGAAACTATTGATCAAACTCCAACTTCTACACTGGCAAAAGGATTAAAAACGTCCACTGGACTTTTGAAAAACTTGATACCTAACATTTTATCAGGCTTATCAATAATTTCAATAAATGTGAATGGCTTAAATTGTCCCCTAAAGAGGCACAGATTGGCTGATTAGATACAGAAACTTAGACCAGACATCTGTTCTATACAAGAATCTCATCTTACCTTAACAGACAAATATAGACTCAGGGTGAAGGGATGGTCATCATATTCCAGGCTAATGGAAAGCAGAAAAAAGCAGATGTTGCAATTTTATTTGCAGATACAATAGGTTTTAAACCAACAAAAGTAACCAAAGATAAAGATGGCCACTTTATATTTATTAAGGGCAATACTCAATATGATGAGATCTCAATTATCAATATCTATGCACCCAACCAGAATGCACCTCAATTTATGAAAGAGACTCTAACTGGCATGAGCAACTCGATTTCCCCCAGCTCCTTCATAGTCGGAAATTTTAAACACTCCTTTGGCAGTGTTGGATAGATCCCCCAATAAGAAGCTTAGCAAAGAAATATTAGATTTAAAATTAACTATTCACCTTTTGAACTTATCAGATAGCTATAGAACATTTCATCCTAACAAAACTGAATACACATTTTTCTCATCACTACATGGGACGTATTCCAAAAATCGATCACATCTTAGGCCACAA
>NW_003852781.1:55503-56521 GCF_000181295.1 Otolemur garnettii
GCAGTCCTAAGAGGGAAATTTGTAGCACTGCAAGCCTTCCTCAAGAGAACGGAAAGAGAGGAAGTTAACAACTTAATGGGACATCTCAAGCAGCTGGAAAAGGAAGAACATTCCAATCCCAAATCCAGCAGAAAAAAAAGAAATAACCAAAATTAGAGCAGAATTGAATGAGATTGAAAACAAAAGGATTATAGAACAGATCAACAAATCAAAAAGTTGTTTTTTTGAAAAAATTAAAAAAATAGATAAAACCTTTGGCCAGCTTAACCAAGAAAAAAAAGAATAAAGTCTCTAATCCCGTCAATCAGAAATGGTAAAGATGAAATAACAACAGACCCTTTAGAAATTAAAACAATTCTAAATGAATACTACAAGAAACTTTATTCCCAGAAATATGACAATCTGAAGGAAACTGACCAATACTTGGAAGCACGTCATTTTCCAAGACTTAGCCAGAATGCAGTAGAAATGTTGAGCAGACCTATATCAAGCTCTGAAATAGCATCAACTTTACAAAATCTCCCTAAAAAGAAAAGCCCAGGACCAGACGTCTTCACGTCAGAATTCCACCATACCTTTAAAGAGGAAGTAGTACCTATATTACTCAACCTTTTCCAAAACACAGAAAAAGAGGGAATACTACCCAACACATTCTATGAAGCTAACATCACCCTGATTCCCAAAGCAGGAAAAGACCCAATAAGAAAAGGAAATCATAGACCAATATCACTAATGAATATTGATGCAAAAATATTAAACAAGATCCTAACCAACAGACAGCAACACATCAAAAAAAAAAATATACACCATGACCAAGTGGGTTTTATCCCAGGATCTCAAGGATGGTTCAACATACGTAAATCTATCAATGTAATTCATCACATAAACAAATTAAAAAACAAAGACCATATGATTCTTTCAATTGATGCAGAAAAAGCATTTGATACTGTCCAGCATCCCTTCATGATCAGAGAACACTTAAGAAAATTGGTATAGAAGGGACATTTCTTAAACAGAT
>NW_003852781.1:58029-71863 GCF_000181295.1 Otolemur garnettii
TTTGAAACTAATTCATAGCTTTTATAGGAATGTCATAACCTAATTATAGCCTTAGAATATGGGAAGAGGGTAGGAGGGGGAGGTGAGGGGGTGGTTGGGGGAGGGAGGGTGATTGGTGGGGTCACCTCTATGGTTTATCTTACAAGGGTACAAGTGAATCTTTCTAAAAGCAGAGTATGAATGTCTTAACTCAATAACTAAGAAAATGACATAAAGGTTATGTTAACCAGTTTGATGAAAGTATTTCAAAATGTATATGAAAACAGCACACTGTACCCCATGATTGCATTAATGTACGTAGTTATGCTATAAGAAACAAACAAACAAACAAACATAATACTGTAAAGGAAAATAAGTAATACTATCCCTGGGGGCTTCATTCCCCTCAGGTTCTTAAAGGTACAACCTCTTGCCAAGCTGTCTGCTCTTTTCCATCCTTTGAAATCCTAAATACCACCAAGCACGTTAGCTGAATACCATGATATTACATTGACATTACATTATATAAAAACACAGAGTTCAAGGGGGGAGAACACGGTGATTCCTGTTGGTTACTTCAAGTATAAATGATCTGAAAACATTTTTTTCTTATAACGGTGACATATGAGGAAGATTCTGAGCTTTTACTAATGGGATTATATTAAAAATATGTTATATTAAACATAGAACTACCCTCAAAGGCAGCTAACTGCCGAGGGGCTATCATCGAGGTCACAATGGGTCACAAGGGTTGGAACTGTCCTCCTTTTCCCTCTGAAGGAAGAGAAATATATAAACAAAACGGACAGGGTGATGCCTGTTGCTCAGTTTGTAGAACACCCGCAGCATATAGAGGAGGTGGCAGGTTCAAACCCAGCCCTGTCAAAAAAAAAAAAAAAAAAACTTAAAAAAACCCAAAACAGAGAAATGTGGCAAACTATAATGATTAAACAATGAAGTGGTGACAGTATTTACCACACGACAGAAAAAATAGCGGGAAAATCAGATCCCAGACGTCACCGGCTCACCAATCTCACCAACCACTTCCTCATTTTTTAATTCAATACTTCACAAACGATTGAATTAAGAATAAGGGAGTGGGACGTCCAAGATCGACACTTAAAAGAACAAAATTCCAACACTCATCACGTTATTCCATCAAGCACAATACTGGGCCGGACACGACTAGGGAGTTTCCCTGTCCTCGCCGAACCATCAGCCCACCAGACATAGCTGTTAAGGATGTCACAACATACCATGTACCAAACTGGATCAAAATCAGAACTCACACCAAGAACTGAGATTTAAAACAAAGTAAACTTACGGTTTTCTGATCACGGAAGTGGGGAGACCCTATATTCCCGTACTGCGTACTGCACGGGGAAACTGCACACAAAAGACGCGCTGCACAGTTGCGATCCTAACGTTCCACTGGCTCACGCGGTAAGATTTCCTCAGCAACCAGCGTGAGGCCCCGCCTACAAGTGACGTCAGAAGAAGCGTAGAAATGATTGACGGATAACCACTTTGCTGTTCCAGCTTTACAAGTGGAAACACTGTTGTTAGGTCAAGCATCAGCTAAATAACTCCTGTCTGTGATTTCGTCCCTCAGATAACTATGGCCCTATCTGGATGCCACGATCTATTCCTTAAGACTTTGCACTTATTATAGGCCATGTGCCCTGTCCTTTCTGCTTTTGGCAACCCGGCTCACCCAGTGTGACCAGGCCCAGTTCAATTGCCTTCCCCTCCAGGAAGCCTTCCTTGCTTTGCTTCTCAACCCCACAGTTAGAAGGGAGTTGTTCTTTGCTTTTAAGGGGATTAGGAGTGTGGATCAACTCGGGCTCTTGCAGAAAAATGGGTGAGTTGGCCATGTTGGAGAAGGGTGACGGATGTAGGTGGCACAAGGTGAGTGGAAAGTGGCAGTCCAGAGAAGACAACCTTGGGGGGATTCAATGCACATGGAGATACTTTAAGCATTCATGACCTTGTGTAAAAAATATCAGATCTGGGCAGCTCCTGTGGCTCAAAGGAGTAGGATGCCAGCCCATACTGGAGGTGGTGGGTTCAAACCTGGCCCTGGCAAAAACTGCAAACAAACATAACAATTATGAGAAAGACACGATGGCTATGTTAGCCAGTTGGATGAGAGTTTTTCAAACTGTATATGGAAGCAACACATTGTATCCTATGATAGAATTAATGTACACAATTATGATCTAATAAAAAAATTGAAAAAAACTTCAAACAAACAAATAAAAATCTCAGATATGTCATTTAGCAGTCTGTGTAGAACTGTGCAGAACAAGAGTAAATGGGAAATCACAAGGTAAAAAAAAAAGAGGCCATTTAGTTCCACACATGCTGTGAGAGATGAGGTGGGTTCTAATTAATGGTAATGTTCTTAAAATTGCAGTGAACAAAACCTAGGAACTGTACTAGCACATGACATGGTATGAGGTGACTGGGCAGTGGCTGCTGTGGGAAGTAGGGGAGGATAAAGTGTCAGGGGCTATTGCCAGTGTGCCGGTGCTGTTGCCTGATGGAGCAGTCATCCCACCAATTGAGGAAGGAGATCAAAGGGCAGAGTAGTTTAGGGGAGGAGAGGGAAAAGTAAGGATTTACACTACAACATGTTTGAGGTACTGATGAAACATTGGAAAAGAAGATGACCAGAGGGTGAGTGGAAAAGCAATGCAGACTTGAGAAACACCTACAGCTGAAGATCTGAAGTGCTGTTTTGTTTATCTATTTGTTTATTTTTGTCTGTTTAATCTTTTTTTGGATTGAAAGAATCTCAATGTTTTTGAACAAATGTCAATGTTGGAGGGAGTTACTGAAGACCGGGAGAACTCCTGAAGACACCAAAAGGGCTGAAGGGCAAGCTAGCTGGAACCGTACAGGAGAGTATGCTCATGAGACAGGAGCCAGGCAGAAAGAATCAGAGGAGAAAAGATGAGACCCAGCAGAGCACATGTGCACAGGTGTCTGCAATGCCACAATTACTACAGCATCCTGGTGCTAGTGCTGTCACCTCTCTGGCTCTCACATGTGTCCCTCCTACAACTAAAGGCACCTCTGTGCATTTACCTGAGATCTCAGGTAAATTTTCTACCTGTTGGTCAGAAAAGTCCCCAGGATCAGTCAAATTACATGCCAGGATCACTCATGATGTCGTATGAGGTGTGTCCCAAGTTATAGATCTCTGATCCCCTGACCTCACCCAGAGCCTTCCCTCTGACACCTGTGGTTTCCTCCTCCTCCTTACATCCTGAGTCTTCTTAGGGCTGTTAGCTTCCTTGCCTCCCAGTGGTCCTCAGAACCCACCCCAGCTTCCCCACTTCCCCTGTGTCATTGCCTGTCCTGCCAGCTGCTCTGATGGATGGGCTCCTGGGGAAGACTGATCCATGACCCATGATGGGACATGATGCCATCCCTATACTTCCTGCACTTTGGAATGAGTGAGATGCTCAGTGTAAAGTTGCCCTAAAGTTTTCAATGGAGAGTCCAATCTTCTGGCAGTGGATGTTAGACAAAATTCATTACATTTTCAGAAGGTTTTCATGGGTATAGTCAAATTCTATAGCAGACACTGGTGGCAAATTTAAATAGCCTTAGAAACCTGAGAGGATGTCCATTTACTTATGGCCTTCTCAAGACAATGTTTTAAGAGTATATTTTGTTTTGAATGTTTGCAAAATAAGCATGAATTTTGAATTTCATATTGTCTGAAAATAAAGAGATGACATTAATCAATTTATTTCTTTATGGCCTAATTATTTTGCTAAAAGTTGTGAGTGCAGTTTCTTCATCAGTTTTTCACATTCTTCTTCTTCTTATTATTTAATGGTAACTATGTACATTAATGCACTTCTGGGGTACAGTGTGGAATTTTATTCCCAGATGACCAAAAATCGCATTACAACAAAGATGTTTGTATCAGAATGTTTATTGCTACCCAATTCATAATTGCCAGGTCACGGAAGAAGCCCGAGTGCCCACTGATCCACGAATGGATCAACAAACTGTGGTATATGTACACCATGGAGTTTTTCACATTCTTTTATGTGATATTTGCAAGTCTACCTCTAATATATTTTTCCCACTCCTTCACTCTCATGGGGACTATAGAAAGGGCTGTTTCTCTGCATTTCCATTGTTAGGTTCCTCGCATTTACTGTAAACTGTAGCAGGAAAACTACTGCTTTAATACATTTCAACAGCAGGTAGTTGAACGTGGGACTGAAAATGTTATTTGATATTCAGTGGTCATCTCCAACTTTTGTTTGTGGATTCCTATTCAGGACTCTGGGAAAATTGGTCAGCACCAAGGATGTTCCTTGGGGATCCTTGAATTAATGGCAAGTATATGAAATGCAGGCAGTGTCATGGAGGATGGTGCCATAACTTAAAGTTTCTCTAAGATTGGCAAGTGTCAGAATTGTACTTCACCCTCCTTCCTCTCATGACAAGGGGCCCAGCCTCCTAGAAACAAAAGGCTGCCACACAGCACATGGAAACACCAGGGCCTCTCCTCTCCACCCTGGGCTGAATAATTCAGGTCCATTTCTCCTGGATGTGGGACAGGCACTGATGGTTGAACCACACCTGTAACAGCAATGGCTGTCCAGGGAAGAACCAAATGATCTGCTTGAATCTGCAGAGAAATTCAGACTGCTCATTAGATACCAGAAACCCATAGTTCTCATGGACCACCTCTCTGGCTAGAGACTAGGCCGAGACTGTAGCAGATGAGCACCTGTGTTCCTGGGACAGACAGACACCAAGATCTGTGCAGAAAGGAGGAGAGAGAGGCAGAATTCTAGGGAGAATAGCAAACCTCAGCCAGCTACACAGGATCGGCTATATCCACTCCTAGCTGGGCATTGTAGTGGGCACATGCAGTCCCAGCTACTTGGGAGGTTCAGGCAAGAGAATCACTTAAGCCCAAGAGTTTCAGGTTGCTATGAGCTGTGAAGCTATGGCACTCTACCAATGGTGACATAGTGAGATTCTGTCTCAAAAAAAAAAAAAAATTGTCTAAGCCTCAAGGGACCAAGGATTTAGGCAGGCAGGAGCGGGAACGATGTTCCTGCTCACTGTTTACAGTTTGGGGCCTCATGAATTCTGAACTGTGTCTTGCAGAACCTTCCTGGTCAGTCTAATTCTCCTTTCCCTTAGCATGAGCAGGATGGCACTCTGTCCTCAACACAATATCCATGTATGGATTCATGCTCTTCATGAAGGGACCAAAAGGATCACTTCATATAGGGAGGTATGAGATGGCCTATACCCTTTCTTTCTTTGATCATGGGAGATCTTCCTCTTGGCCTGGATACCACAACCACTACCACCAACCCCCTCCCTTCAATAATGAGGAATATACATGTCATATTATTTATTACAGCCAATATGATTTCATTCATTGTGAATGAGAATATACACATATTTCAGAGTTTCTGTAATAAAGACATTTTAACAGAGGAACACAAGGATCTTACTAAATGCAAGAAAAAATCAGAGAACACATTTTTTAGGCAAATAATTGAGAATTCTTTAAAATCACACATCAGATGGTCTGTTAAATACATTCTCTGGAGCTAAACATGTCTTTAAGGAGAGAGAGAAGACAACCAGTCATAGTGTCTGAGAAGGTAATAAAATAAAAATGGACACTTCCCTATCCAAAGAAAAAAACAGATCTAGCTTTTCCCTGTCCATACATCATTTCCCTTAGAAATGTCGTAACTATTAAATTGTTGTTGTGCTTCTTTGAAATGTATGTTAAAATGCTGAGACCCAAATACACCTCTTTCCAATCTTACAATGAGGAATAGACAAGGACTTGGCAGTAAAAGGGTTGTGCTGCATGAGACTGGGAATAGAGGGGACACCTTAAGCAGCTGAAACCAGAGCCTGATCAGAGCCCTTCTACAAATGATAGAGAGAAATGTACATCACAGGCTGTGCCCAGAGATCCTGACAAAGTGTCAGAAAAAACTTTGGAATGGGAAGTGGTGGAGGGAAGACTGTGTCACAGAGGTTACAAGCAAGTCATCACAGGCAACTGCAGCTCTTGCCCAAACTCCCTCCCATTACTGTACTATGGGACTGTAATAGACATTGTATGGCCTCCTATGTCTGTGCCATTTTCCAGTTTTAGGGCCACCCAGAGAGGACAGTGACACAGGAAATACTTCACCAACAGATAAACCCTCAATTGACTTAGAGAAAGGACAATAAGATCCTATCCCTATTATAGATGGAACAACTCTGCAAAGGCCCACATTTCCCCATATCACATCCACATTGTTTTCTTCTGTCCCAAGCTATGCTGATAGAAATGTACTCTGAGGGAAGGAAAAGGGGCACGGGGACAATTCCTTGAACCCTAATGCCCATGACAACCTCCCCAAATCCCTATGTCCTCCATGACCTCTGCATTCTCCTTATACTAAGGACACTCCTCACGTTGTTCTTGAACACATAGGTAAAGTGAATTAGGGACACCACTGAGCTCTCCCTTCCTCACACTGCAACTCTACATTGACCTTCAACAGAGTCAGTAGGTATAATACTACACAAGGGGCATAAGTCCCTCACTGTGCTGTTTACGGCACTCTTAAGAGTACAGGCAATGTGCTGTTGAGACTATGTACACAGGCCTCTAAAAGAGCAAAAGGACACAACTTACACCCTATAGCGGCAATGGTTTCCTGCACACAAATAGGAAACGTGATCCCCTACAGCACACAGGAATGTGCCCCTATACCCTGAGGAATTGGATAGTTTAAACTGCCAGCCTGTATACCTGATCCAGAAAGTTTCTGAACCCCAGCCTCATGGGCTAATACACAAGAGGCCCTGAGCATCACCAGCTTCACATTCTGGTCAGTGGCAGGATCCACGGGACTTTTCCTTCCCAGCGAGGTACAGAGCATGATCAATGAATAGTGCAGGACAGACATGCTTGGAAAAATGCCACCTACTTTTCAATACCCAGCACCCACAGTGCTCATGATGTTGCCGCAGAATTGCTGTGCAGGGTGTAAACCACTCAACAAAGAAGCCTGACAATGGACCACCATTTGTTTCTGCTTGGGACCTAAAATTCCCCTCCCCCAGATGCTGGCAGTGTTGTACTTTGCTCACTGTAGGACCTTCCATAGGGCTAGTGAGCCATTGAAATGTGGAGAAAGAAGCCTCTGAGGAGGAACTTGCAAGGACACACTGAGAACACCAGTTCACTTTAAAAAGTGTTCTCTGTGGAACACAGCTCACTATAAATATGAGACACTGAGGGGTCAACTCACCAAATAGAAAATGTTCCCATAAGGAGGTGCCTCTCAGAACACTGCCCGAGATGACTCCACTCAGCTACAATATTTGATGTGAAGAGTGACCTTTCCCAAAGCCATTTGTCATAGGCTAAGGCAGTGCACAGAATGAGCCAAAAACTTCTAAGCTCTTATAGACAGCAAAAGCCAGAGTTCTCACTGAGAATGGAAAGCAATGTTCTACCCCTATAATTAAATCATCATCTTTACCAATGGGCACACTTGCCTATTTCACACTTAACAATACACTTTCTTGCAGTGCCAGGGACAGGGAAGAAGGCAGGACCTAGACCCTCCAACACATAATACCTGTCACAACATGGCCACTGGAGTCCCTCACACTCAGTCTTTGTCAACAGTTCTCCCTGGAGCCACTGACCCCAGCCCTTTCCCACCTCAAATGGAGCAACCACATGCACTGTCATTCCATCTTTCCTGATACAAAAGCCTCTTCCCCCTTCCAGAGCCTCTAACCCTATAATTCTTCTCATGGATGAACAGACCATCAAACTGCCTGGGGAATGTAGCCTCAAAATCCACTATTTCAAGATGTTTTGTTCCATCATTTTAGGACCATTGTCATTAGCACTTATTTCTTCTACTACACAAGCTATCTGTATATTCTCTGGATATAAACATTGTCCAGAAAATGGAAAGAAAATGGAAGACAGGGTAACACGTCATTTTTCAAGCATCAGAAACTTCTTTAAAAAGCCTTTTCACAGCTCTGGTGTGGTGACTCACACCAGCAATCTCAGAACTCTGAGAGGCCGAGGCGACAGACTGCTTGAGCTCAGGTGTTTCAAACAAACCTGAGCAAGAGTAGGATCAATTCTCTACAAAAAATATGAAAACTAGCAGGTTGTTTTGACAGGTGGCTAAGGTCTCAGCCTCCAGGCAGGATGAGGGAACAGGATCGCTAGAATCCAAGTGTTTCAGGTTGACCTGACACATGATGCCAGGACACTCTATCCTGAGGCAAGAAAAGGAGACTTTGTGTGAAAAACAAAACATCATGACTTCTCACAATTTGTGAATAATACCACAGAATTCAAGGGTAGCTGAACCTGGATCTGAGTCCCTTCTGATGCTATCCTGGCTCTGTTACCATGGAAAGTTAAGTACATGTTCTGTAATCATTAGTGTCCTCCATGAAAAGGAGATGATAAGAATAATATTTAGCTAGCATCATCTTTAGAGGATGAGGTAAGATCCCAATGAAGAGAACTGAGCACACTTCTTGGTTCTAGTAATGTAGCCCCAGTGATAGCTGTGACTGATTTCTTTTAACATCATCACCACCACCATCAGCATTATTGTCCCTACCATCACCATCACTGCAGTAGGCTATGGTACTTAACAAAATGACCATTGCTGTCCTGGTTACATGACTGGATGCATGTCCCAGGGAACCCATATCACAGAGAAAACACTTGGTTACATTTTTGTCCAGGGTAAAGGGGGAACCTGTGTGTAGGCGTTATGTTCAAGCATAGACCATGATGCACCTAAAAGACAGGAGTTGGCATGTAAGGTGGGAGATACAGGCCTTCAAAGTCCCAGGGTAAAAATGTGCCTCTACCTTACCTATAAAATAACAACGGGTATCAATGCCTTTTTTCAAATTTCTCAGCAGGAAACCTCACCTTCCCTTGATAAAGAGCAATGACAAGAGTCCTAAGTTAAGACATGAGTACTGCCATGGGAAAGCCTCCTTGGACATGATGCCAAATGGTCACAGAGTATGTGAGACTAGCTACAGAGATTATCAGTGAAATAATATCATTATGTTGTCCTGAAATTTCGAAGATTGTCCATCACTATATAGTAACTCCATAATTTGAATTTATTTTACAACCAAGTGAGCATATCAACCTCTATGTATATTATCCCATTTCATCAAAGAGTAATAAAATCAATAGTCTGCCCCTCCTCATGTAATCCATATACTCCAATGCTATGCCTTGACGTGGTCATGATAATCCACTGTCTTCAGACCACTTATATGAGGAAAAGGCATGACAAAGCTTTTTAAGGCAAATTGGAGTGTGACATGGAGTACTATGCACCAAGTATCTGCAGCCCATTACCATTCCCACTGGTGTGTACACACTCACTGACTACGTGCCACAAGAGATTAACTAACAAGGCTGGCCTTGGAATGGTCTCTTGGGAAAGATCCAAGAACGTAAAGTAAAAGTAAAAAAGTAAAGTAAAAGTCCTATGTAAAACTGGAGGAGGTCCACTTTCTCTTCCATTGAGGGCTGGATCCTTGAGATTGCCACCAATTATTGAGATACATGTTGGCATCCTCTACCTTTTGCAACCTTCCTAAAGCCATTACTCAGTGCAATTATTCACCAAAGTATGCCTTTTTTATTTCCCCCATAGGCCCTCATCCAAAACAAGTGAAAACAAAGGAGACCCATGTTAACTGTGCCATCACAGAAAAGGGGGCATCAAATGTGACACTGCCTGAGGAACAGGGAGCAAGCATCACAGTTACCTTTCACCAGTGCTTGTGAAGAAGAAATAACCCATCCTTGGCCATCATCATAACATTTAACAAATAAATATGGGTTTGGGTAATGTTTTCCTATGTATGTCAGAACTCAGCTTTCCATTGGATGGGAAATAAAAAGGACTGCCATCTTCCAAAACCCTAAAAGTAGCTGAAGCAATTATAGGGATAAATCTGAAAGGTATGGAAAACAATGTGCTGGACTAAAGGGAGTCACTTTAGGGTCTAGCCCCAAGATATGTGAAATTTGACCTAAGGTGCATGAACTTCAGGATCTGTGATGCCACCTTCTCCATGACATTTGTGCTCATAGGAAAGTACAAGAAGAAGAGAGACCCACTGAGAATAAAAGTTAGAAATATCAGGGAAAACAAGTTAAAATAGTGCATATTTCTACTTAGCATGTGACTTCCCCTTTTCACATTGTCAAATGACTTCTTCACCTGAATTTCAATTAATATATCATCACACAGAAAATAAATGTCTTTACAAAGTCAAACAAAGGGCAGTGACCTTTCTGGCAATGCTAGTTAGAAGGCTGGCTCTAGTCTTCACAGTTGACAAATAGTAGAGGTCTTATCCATGCCTGGGAATAAGCCTTGTCATCCTCCATGTATGGTGTTTGAGGTGGTTAGAGGAGAACGTGGATTAGGAGAAGGAAAAGCCTTGGGTCCTGGGCTGACTTGTCCTTCACAGCATCATTAAGGGTTGTGGTTTCCAAGGAGATACCCCAGAAACTCTTGAAGAAGCTCTCTGTCTCTGGAAAACAAAACAAACATTTAAATAATATTATCGTCAAGTCTATGGAGCGTGGCTGACGACCACGTTTTATTTCCACTACATGCATCATGTCACAGTATAATTCCCATTGTGCAAATGAGAAAGGCAAGACTCAAATATGATAGTGAGAAAGGGCCATTCGACCCAGATAGTGGAAACTGTGAAAGATATAGGCTGTGTGGTCTCAGCAATGTCTGCAAAGGAAAGAAGAGGGCAACACTGCATGACAGGGTGAATATTCACAGCACTGACTTACACATTAACCGCATTGACAGTCTGTGCCTCCAAGACTCTGAGTAAATAACGTTCTCCTTTCCATGGTGAGGGAGACTGGCAGATTACCAGTGTCAACCAGCCAGTTTGTTTGAGCACCTTTTCCATTGTGATAGATACACATATTACCTTCAGACCAGTGTTCTTGCATCACAAATGAAAAGGCCTCTGAGCAGCATCCCAAAATCTCCACATTCCTGAGTTGTTTTTTTGCCCATACATTCCAGTTCTTCCTCATGTTGCTTGTTACTGCAAAAGTTTCCATTTAGGGTAAAAGATCAAAATCTTGAAGGTCTATTGGGAAAATAGGGTCGCATGGGAAGGTTTCCCTGGCATCCAGTGTGAGGCTCCGCCTACAAGTCACATCATAAGCAGCTCTGAAATGATTGACATGTAACCAGTACTGCCATTCCAGGTTTACAAGTGTGAGCTTCGATCACCCTTACATAAAGTGTCATAAATAACTCCTATCTCATATAATTAGGCCCATCCCTGGATGCAAACATGTATTCCTCAAGCCTTTGCACATACGATACCCCTGTTTCTGCCATTTCTGATTTGAGAAATCTTGCTCACCCAGTTTGACCGGGCCCAGCTCTATTGCCCCATCCTCCAGGAAGCTTTCTATGCTTTGTTTTTTATCACCCCTAGTTAGATGAGAATTGTTCTTTGGTTTGCACTGGGTGTAGCCCCTAAGAATGGCACTCTAATGGTAAAACCAATCCATCTGTATAAACAATTGTTTTGAGGAAGAAGGTGAAGTGGCCCTGTGCAAATATGGAACAGTTCATCATCTTGCCCTACCCAGCCTGGAATCTCACAGCTAACATCAGCTAGAAAGATGGACTCTTAGTCCTCCAAGTACAATTCTGGGGAAAAAAAAAAAACATATTTAGAATGGTTACACTTACTTACAAACTATAGTTGAAGAAGCTAAGAGACTAGGCCAAGGTAGCTGGATTGTTGTGAAGTGCCAAGAACCCTACCTTAGTACTGACTAGATGCTGGAGGGGGAAGAATAAAGAGATATTCATCAAGGTGTACAAACTGCAATGACAAAATCGGGATCACGTTAGGAGATCTACTGCACAAAAGACAAATATGTGAGGTGAAGGATATGTTAATTAGCTAGATGTAATCCTTCCACAATGTGTACATGTATCAAAACATCACATTCAGCCTCAGAAATATATATAATCGTCATGTGTCGATTTTCTAAATAGATATAGCCATATCCCTGATGGGTCACTACGACCCCCTAAAAATTGGCTGCTCCTTTACATGCTCAGAGAATGCATACATGTGAGATTTGTCCAATGTGGGGTTTGGGGGACAACACCCTGACAAAGATGCAGAGGGGCCAGGGCATTGTTCCACGCTTTGTCCAGCATCACTGAATGGATGGATCTGGGAACTTAAGCAGCATGGCGTGGGGAGAGAAGGAAGAACAAGGCTGTTGATGTGAATCCCACACCCTGGAATTGCCAACTCATACTCATACCACACCTGTTCCTGAGGATTTTACTCTAATTAGACTATGCAGCTGGAAACGTGGCTGGACCCTCTTAATGCCTGGCTATTGCCCAGGTCATGCCTATGTGTCAGTTTACCTCTGTCTCACAGTGTATGTTCACAGGTCACTCTGGTCTCATCCGTAGCCCTTTTCCTGTCCATGGCCCGTCTTGAAGAAAATAATTTATTATTTCTGGGCCACCATGCATTATTGAGGTAGGCTGCTTGGATTGATATCTCAGCTCTGCTTCCTACCACTTGTCTATCCCTCAGGGGTGTTCTGGGTCTCAGTTACCTCATCAGTAAGTTGACTGTACACTCTCAGGCTGTTAAGACCAAAATAACAAATTATCCTACACTAGATAATTGAGAAAGACAGAAATTTATTGCTCACACTTTCAGAGGCTGGGAAGTGCAAGACCATGGCAAGGGTAGCTTCATGGTCTAAAGCAGTGGTTCTCAACCTGTGGGTTGCGACCCACAGGAACTGTATTAAGAAGGGTCATAGCATTAGGAAGGTTGAGAACCACTGGTCTACAGGGTCTGTTCCTCATAGATGATGCCCTCTGTGTGTCCTCACATAGCAGAAGTTCAAGCAAGCTCTCTCAAGCCTCCTTGGAGAGCACCTGAATCCCTTTCATGAGACTGGAGTCCTCATACCCTAAACACCTCCCTAAGGCCACACATCTCAACTCTATCATATTCAGAAATAAGTTCTGCACATGCATTGTGGGGAACAGAACATATAGACCATACCATTTTTCCTCAGATTCCCAAATTCATGTCCTTGTCATATGCAAAACAATTTATTTTAACATAGATACAGTTGAAACACACTCTTCTTAGTAAAGTATCACATCCATGGAGAAGGAAGAATTCAATGTAGTCACTTCAAATATGAATCCAATAGAGGATCTAATGCATACCCACAGAAGAGAAACACTCAAATCAATCCAAGGAGGAGATGGAGAAAGAGAAAGAAGGGAGAGAGGAGGAGGGAGAGTCATGGTGAGTTACAGTCCTTTGCACACTTGAGAATAGGACACAAGCATAATAGGTACATTACCTGAGAAATACAAATAGTACAACCGAATTGTTTGTAACCTCAATGAACCTGAACCAATAAATAAAAATAAAAACAATAAAAAACACAAAATATATTTACAAAAATAAAACTAAATAAATTCATTCCATTTCAGTAGTCTCCTAATTCTTATTCATGCCAGCAAAACTTCGACAGTCTAAAGTCTAGAGTCTCATCTCATCAGATGTGCGGACAGGCATAGGTTTGGTTCATTCTGAGGTCTGCCTCCTTTGAACTGTGAGCCTGTGGAATCAAACCAGCCAGTTACGGGCTTCCAATAAACAGTGGTGGGGAAGGCACAGCACTCACATTTCTTTTTTTTTTTTTTGGCTGGGGCTGGGTTTGAAC
>NW_003852781.1:71954-88626 GCF_000181295.1 Otolemur garnettii
ACACACACACACACACACACACACATATATATATATATATATATTTTAGCATTCACATTTCTATTCCAAAAGGAAGGAGTAGGAAGAAAGATAACAAGGGTAATAGGTTCTCAGCAAATCCAAAACCCAGCGGCACAAAGATGAATTCTTTGGTTCTGTTCCCAAATACTCTTCTTTGACTTGATGCCTTACCTTCAAGAACACTGGGTTCGGTGTGGAGACTGTAAGGAGCAGCCCGCTGGCCATGGCTTTCCTGGGTGCAGCCCACCCCACACCTTATGCCTATGGCCCTTAATGCTGGTGTGAAATGTGGGTGCCCCTCCGGTCCGCGGTCTCAGGGGAAGCCATGCTAACACAGCTCTAGTGGACAATGTCAGAGGCTATCTGCCATCAGCCTACCACGTGGCACTTATCTGCCTAGGCTGTAAGGGTTTCTGGACATCATTTAAAATGTAAGTGGAGGTAGCTGTGTTCTCACAGCTTGTGTACTCTGTGCGTCCCTGGGATAGCACTCTATGTATGTCACTGGTTCACTACTTACACAGGGGTAGCATGAACTTGACCTTGGAGTTCCTTGAGCCACAGCTGGGGCTGGCAAGGAACAGCCCTGCATCAGAATGCAGACTTCAGAGCCTTGAAATTAGAGACTCAGCAAGGTGCTGGCATTGTGGGCCAGTATAGAGCAGGGGACCCCTAAGGATCTCTGCGGGGCCTTGTAGATCATCTTCCATTGTCTTGTTGAAGACCATTTGGTTTCCCTCTGACCCTGCTAATCTTCTTATCACACATTCACTGGACCCCACTCCTGGTGTTCTCTCCTGAGCATGTTTCCTTCATTCTTCACAAAGAGGCAAGACTGAGAATTGTCCACATCTGTAGCTCTTCATACCCTTTGACTGTGATCTCTGTTTTTATCTCATTCGCTCTTCTCATATTTTCCCATAAGCAGTCAACAGAAGACATTCCACACCATCAACAGATTTCTCAGAAAATTCTTCTGCCAAATATCCTACTTCATCATTCAGGAGCTCTACTTTCCACAAACCACTCAAACAAAAATGAAGAATGCCAACAAGTTTTTGCCAGTATTTACCAACTATTACCTTTCTTCCAGTTTCTAATTACATGTCGCATATTTGCACCTGACAGCTTACCACGGTGGCTTTCCTACTGGCCTTTCTACTAACCTGTGAACAAAGTCCACCAGAATAATGTCAAGGAAGACTGAGGCTTTGTCAAAAGGTCTCCTCTTCTCAGCTCTCACTGGAACCACACTTTAATGTCTATTAGTGCCAACACACTTCTAAAGTCTTTTAGCCTCTACCCACCACCTAATTTCAAAGCCACTTCCACATGCTTAAGGATTTATTACAGTATACCCACTTCATGGTATTAATTACTCTCCTTCACCCTGAGGGCTGGTAGAAATAAAGATGTAGGTGCCACAAGGTGAGTGGGGAGTGGCAGTCCAGAGAGGAGAATTTTGGAGATAATTTCAGAATTCATGGCCTTGTGTATAAAATCTATTATGCATTTCAGATCTATCATTTAGGAGTCTGTGCAGAACAAATGTAAAAGGAGAATCACAGGGTAAAAGAAGATGCCGTGTAGTTCCATACAGGGTGTGAGGGCCCAGGTGGGTCCTAATGAATGCTGCTGTTCTTAAAATTGCTGTGAAGGGAATATAGGGAAGCACGTTAGCACATATGGCACCAGGTGATTGGGCAGTGGCTGCTATGGATAGTGGCAGAGGATAAAATGTCAGGGGTTACTGCCGTGTGCAGCTGTGTGGATGAACATTAGGGAAGTTAGAATTTGGGGAATAAAGTTATATAATTCATAAAGGCTGAAGAGATGTGTCCCAAATAACACACCTCTCATCCCCTGCCCTCACCCAGAACCTTCCCTCAGACCCATGTGGCTTCCTTCGCTCCTCCTTATATCTCTGGTCACTTTAGGGCTGCCCGTCTCCTTGCCTTCCCATGGTCCTCAGAGCCCACCCTGGCTTCTCCTCCTCCTCTGTGTCCTAGTCTGTCATGCCAGCTGCTCTGATAGATAGGTTCCTAAGTAAGACAGTTCCATGATGGCACATGGCGCCATCCCTGCACTTCCTGCACTGTGGAATGAGTGAGATGCTCAGCATAAGGCACCCTAAGGTTGTCCATTAGAGTCCAATCTTCTGGCAGTGGATCTTTTCAGACAAAATGTGTTACACTTTTATAAGGTTTTAGAAGGTGTAGTCAAATTCTGTATCAGACACCAGTGAGAAATTTAAATGGCCTTGAAATATCCTTGAGGGTTTCCATTTCCTCATGATCTTTGCAAAACAAGGTCTAAAGAGTGTTCTTCAAATTCTAATATCTGCCAAATAAGCATGGATGTTGTCATTCATATTTCTATAAACATAAAGAGATGGCATTTATTAATTTATTTCTCTATGGCCTAGTTCTTTTGCTCAAAGTTGTCAGTGCAGTTTATTCATCAGAAGATCTCCACATTCCTTTATAAGATATTTGCAAGTCTACCTCTAATGTATTTTTCCCACTCTTTACCTCCAATGGAGAATATGGAAAGGATGTTTCTCTGCATTCCACTATTAGGTTTCTCAAGTTCACTGTAAATTGTAGTAGGAAAAATGCTGCTTTAATACCTTTCAGTGGCAGGTGTTTGAATAACCTTTGAATGAAAATGTTATTTAATACTCAGTGGTCATCTGCAACTTTTGCTTATTGATTACCTGTTCAAGACTTGTGACAGTTGGTCAGCAGCAAGAATGGGACTGGGGACTCTCAAAATATATGGCAAGTATGTGAAATACAGGCAGCCTCATGGAGGATGGTGCCAGTAACCTCAGGTTTATGTAACTTTGGCAAGTGTCAGAACTATACTGCACGTTCCTTTTCCTCGAGGCAAGGGGCCCAGCCTCCTAGAACCAAAAGGCTGGCACATTGCACATGGAATGACCAAGTCCTCTCCTCTCACACTTGGGATGAATAGTCCAGGTGCATTCCCCTGGGACATAGGACAGGCACTGATGGTTGACCTTCAACTGTAGCACTAATGGCAGTCCATGGAAGACACAAGTGATCTGTTTGACTCCATAAAGATACTGAGACTACTCACTAGATACTAGAAACCCATAGCTTTCATGGACCACCTCTCAGGTTAAAGACCAAGCCCAGACTAGCCCAGGTAAGAACCTGTGTCCTGGGACAGATAGACACAAGGATTTGTACAGGGACACAGAGAAAGAAGGGCAGAGAGGCAGGATACTAGTGACAATAGCAGAGCCCATCCAGCTACACAGAATCAGCCCTACCCATTCCTTCTGCCCTGAGGATACATCTGCCCTGGACGCTTCTCAGTCACACATGAGAAGCCATCCCCTGACCAGCACTTGCCCTTGCTGTGCACTTGGGGCCTGACCAGAAACCCTTCTGTTAGGCCTGGAGAATTGAAGAGAAATGTCCTGAGATTTTCACTCCCAAATGCTTGTCAGGGAGAGGGCTACATATCACTGGGGTGTAGAAAGGATCACTAAAGGGGGGTCCTTAGTGACCCTTCCTTCCTGTTGGATGCCACCCACACATTAGCGGGATTCTACCTTCAGGCCACATTTTAAAAAAGGGAGAGGTGGAATGGGAGAAGGGGCATGAAGATGTGTGTGGAGAGGCCTGTTTCAGGGGTTGGCATAGCAGAACCTCACCCTCCACTGGCACGAGGCAGCGCTATAGGTACACAGGTATCACGTGCATATGATGGCTGTGTGGAAAGTACCCAGCAATGTACATCTCTATTTTTCACACTACATGGCTGGACATGTTCTGAGCAGCCACTCTATACCCAAGTTTACTGCTGCTAAGTGCACTGGTGTCCAGTGACTGACATAAGTTCTCCCTAATCTTCATATTTCCCCTCCAGGCCCTGCATATGCCTGAGGAACCTACAGCCTGGTACATGAAGCCCACAAGAAATGGAAGTCATTACCCACACATCTCAAGACTTCCCACTTCCAAAACCCCTTCTCCTTCCAGAAAACACACAACCTACCTACTCATACTTGCTAATACTGAGTTGAAAATTTACATGAGAATCACCACACCTCCCTTTCTTCAATACCACCACATGTCTCTCTCTTTTCACCTTGGTGAGAACACACGGAGTTGGATGGGAGTATCTCACAGCCTAATGGGCAACTCACTCCCTAACAGAAGCCAATAAAAGCAGGGATGAAAATGAACTGCCAGCTACTACAGGCCATCTGGAGAGGAGGAGTGTTGAATTCTCAGGTGGGACAGGAGACTTTTCAGATCGGGCCTGTTGGAATCTGCTAACAACAATGGAGTTGCTGACACCTGTGGCCCCAGATCTCTTGGACAACACAGGGACAGTCTCAGGCCCAGCCATTCAGTGTGGCACATCTACAGGCAGGACAGACTGCTACAGTCTTCTCCTTTCCTATTAGGGGACATTGAATGAGTACAAGGTTGCCTAAAGTGGATAAAACTTATCTCAAACTTCCCTGGGGAGCTCCTGAACCTCACAACTTAGTAAAACTGCTCATTGATGAAGTGCTTAGACATGGCTCTGCTGAGAAAAGGATACATAATTGCAGTTAACTAGAAATTTCACACATTTGGAAGAGTATAGACTTTTTTTAAATTTTAATTTTAAAAATAATTTTAATTGAAATCAAAAGTGTATATTTAAGGGATACAATGTGCTTCTTTTTATTTTTCTTCTTTTTTTTTTAAGAGGCAGAGTTTTACTTTGTTGCCCTCAGTAGGGTGCCAGGGCATCACAGCTCACAGCAACCTCCAGCTCTTAGGCTTGGGTGGGCTTCAGCCTCCTGAGTAGCTGGGACCACAGGTGCCTGCCACAATGCCCGGCTATCATTTAATTGCAGTTTGGCTGGGGCCAGATTTGAACCCATCACCTTTGGTATATGAGGCCAGCGTCCTACCCACTGAGCCATAGGTGCTGGCCCCAATGTGATGATTTGACATACAATGTGGAATGCTTAAATCAAACTGATTAACATAGCCATCACCTCGCTTACTTGTTTTTTGTGGTAAGACATTTAAATGTACACTTAGTTATTTTGAAATATAGCCTCGCAAAATACACATTTGATGGTATCCCACCAAATGCCCTCTCCCTTTCTGCTCCTATCTCCCTCCTCACTCCTCCCCCTTGGGAGGCTATATTTATGTTTGATCATTGCATGAGTCTATATGTGTTTATATATTTGTTTCATAGTAGTTTGGAATACATTAGATAGTTGTTTGCCATTATTGAGATAGTTCACTAAGAAGAATGTGCTCCAACTCCATCTTGGTAAACATAAAAGATGTAAAGTCTCCTTCATATTTTATGGCTGAAGAGTATTCCATGGTATACATATACCATAATTTGTCAATCCATTGGTGGATTCCTGGGCATTTGGGTAAACACCATCCAGGTAAACATAAAAGATGTAAAGTCTCTATCATATGTTATGGCTGAAGAGTACTCCACAGTATCCATATACCGTAATTAGTCAATCCACTCATGGGTTCCTAGACATGTGGATTGCCTCCATGACTTGACAAATGAATGAGCTACAATAAACATTCTGGTCAACAGAAGATGCCAAGCATCTGCCCCTTTCAGTGTGGTCAATTCAAAGAAAGGTTCTGAGATACAATAAAAGATATCTAAGATTTGAGGGACCAAGGATTTAGGCAAGCAGGAATGGGAATGAAGTGACTGCTCACTGTTTCCAGTTTGGGGCCTCACGACTTTGTGAACTGTGTCTTGCAGATCCTCACTGGTCACTCTAACTCTGCCTTGCCCTTAGCATGATGACTATGGGAATCTGTCTTCAACACACTATCCATGTATGGATTCATGCTCTTCATGAAGGGCCAAAAGGATCATATAAGGAGGTATGAGATAGCTTACTCCCTTTATTTCCCTTAGACCCTCCCTTCAATGTCTAAGAATACACAGCTCATATTTTTAACTTGATCCAATATGATTTCGTTCATTGTGAATAATAAAACAAATATATTCAAGAGTTTCTCTAACAAACATATTTTAATGGAAGAACACAGGGTTCTTATAAAATGCAAGACCAAATCACAGAACACATTTCCTAGGCAAACAAATAAGAAGTGCTCAGAATAATGTAACAGATGGTCTGTTAAATAAATTCCCTGCAGTAAAAAGTGTCTTTCAGGAAAGAGAGCACACAATCAGTCATGGTGTCTAAGTGACAGGCAAGGCAATAACAGAAATAAAAATTCACAGCTCCCCATCCAAAGAAATGAAAGACCTAGTCCTTCCCTTTCCATGTACCACTTCCCTTACAGAAGTAGTTACTGTTAAATTGTTGGTGTGCTTCTGTGAAATGTATGTAAACATTCTGAAAGCCAAATAAGCCTCTTTCCTATTTTATAGTTGGGAATGGACAAGGACCCGGCAGAAAAAGGCTTGGGTTGCATGAGAACTATGAATAGAGGGGATACCTTAAGCAGTTGAAACCAGATCCTCATCACAGCCCCTCTACAAATGACACAGGGAAAAGCACATCATAGGCTGTGCCCAAGGATCCCAATGAAGTGATAGGAGAACGCCCTGGAATGGCAAAAGGATGAGGGAACACTGTGTCAGGGATGTTACAGGCCAGCAAAAGTAACTACAGCTCCTGCTCAAACTCTCTCACATTACTGTACTATGGGACCATAAGAGACAGTGAACAACCACCTATTTCCCATTTTCCATAGGTCTAGGGCTGCACAGACAGGAGGATGACACACAAAAAATTTCACCAACAGCTGAATACAAAATTGACTTGGGAAATGGAAAAAAAAAGATCTTGTCCCCATAATAAATGCAAAAACTTTGCAAAGGCCCACATTTCCCCATATCACATCCACATTGTATTTGTCTGCCTCAAGCTATGCCGATACACATGTACTGTGAGGGAAGGAAAAAGGGCACAGGGGCCACTTCCTTGAACCCTAATGCCCATCCAAACCTTCTTCTGAAATCCCCGTGTCCTCCATGTTGTCTGTATTGTCCTTATACTCAGGACACTCCTCACAGTCCTTCTTGAAGCCTTAGGTAACCTGAATTAGGGACACCAAAGAGCTCAACCCCCCTCCCACTGCAATGCCATATTGACCTTCAACAGGGTCAGGGGCTTTAGAACTAGACAAGATGCATAAGTCCCTCACTGTCATATCTACCAAACTCTCTCTTGAGAGTGCAGGTAACATATCCTTGAGACTATGTACACAGGCATCTAAAAGAGCAAAATGACATGACTTACACCATAAAGTGACAATGGTTTCCAACACACAAACAGAAACTGCCAGCATGGGCACATGATTCAAAAAATTTCTGAAACTCCAGCAGATCCATCAAAACACAAGAGGACCTAAGCATCATCAGTTTCACATCCTGGTCAGTGGCAGGATATGCAGGGCTTTTCCTTCTCAGTGAGGTGCAGAGTATCATCAGTGGAAGAGTGCATGAGAAAAATACTGGGCTAAAGGCCACCTGCATTCTAATTCCCTGCAATCAGAGTGCTCATAATGCTGCCATGTCATTGTCATGCAGGGTAGAAACCCCTGAGCCCAGAAGCTCCACAATAGGCCGTCACCTGTTTCTGCCCAGGACCTAAAATTCCCTTCCAATTGATGCTAGCAGTCCTATACTTTGCTCCCTGTAAGACCTTCCATAAGGAAAAGGAACTTGCAAGGGCACACCTCAAACACCAGTTCACTTTAATAAGTGTCCGCTGGGGAACACAGTTCACTATAAATACAAAACACTGAGGGGTCGGCTCACCGATTAGAAAATGTTCCCATAAGCAATCAAAGGGGCCTCTCAGAACACTGCTGTCATCTATGAAATGACATATTTGAAAGCTAACACCTTGTACCAATACACTGCTGGTAAAAAAAATTGTTGGTAAAATAAAGTGAGAGTTCAGGCTAGCCAGGGAACTTGTGGCTGGAACTGCCAGAAAGCAAGAGGCGCAAAGCCAATTAAAACATTATATATCTTATGTGTACATTGAATATAGCAAAAAACATTTTTACTCAAACTGATGAAAAGGGCCAGGAACACGTGGAATTGAACACAATGACACCAAACACTCAATTCTTTAGTAAAGTAAAACCCCTCCCTGTGTAAGGGTGGCCAAGGATGGTGAGTATTCAAGGTCAGAAAATATCAGGAACTCAGTTCACTGAGTAAGTTATGCAGGGACCAATCACCCTTTTCCAGAACATCTGCTTCAAAGTTCATTTATGAATCCACCAATTCGTCGAGAACATCACAACAATATTTTTAATTATGTCAAAGAAGAAATAATAGAAAACAAAAGGCTCTCAAACTGACCTACTTTCTTCTGTCTGAACATAAGAACTTTCAACACCCCTAGAGCATATCCCTGGGACCAAAACTTGACTGAATAGAACCAGGATGAATGTGTCAAATTAAATGCCAGTCTGGGTCCTATCTTGGGTGAATAAAAGTGCAGCTGATGGGTAGCCATGGTCATTTAAAACATCAACAGCTCAGCCAGACCGTTTGCTTCAAGAATACGCACACTGGAAACACCTAGATTTGAAAAATATTTTAAATATTTTTGCAACAAAGCCAAATCTAAATTAAGAACATTCAAAGTATTATAAAGTCATGAAAAAAATCCCAAGCAATTGTACTGTAAAGGAAAGTAAGTAACAGTGACCCTGGGGTCTTCATTCCCCTTAGGGTCTTAAAGGTACAAGCTCTTGCCAAGCTGTCTGCTGTTATCCATCTCTTGAGGCCTAAATAGCACCAAGTATGTACGCAGCACCAAGTATGGTAAATGATGTTTACCAAGCACCAAATGTCATGGTAAATGACGTTTACCACAATGTTACATTTACATTATGTTATATACAAGCACAAAACAGAGTTCAAGGAGCAGAACAAGGTGATGCCTGATCTTTACTGAACAAGCGTGAAGTCCACTGCCTTACTTCATTTACAAATGCTCTGAAAAATTTTTTTCTTTTAAAGGAAAAAAATAAATTTTCCTTTTAAATATGAGGACGATTCTGAGCTTTAACTGATGGAATTATATTAAACATGTGTTAAATGAAACATAAAACTACCCTCAAAGGCAGCTAACTGATGGGGACTGTCATAGGCCACAATGGATTACTAAGGGCAGAACTGTCCTCCTTTTCCCTCTAAAGGCAGAGAAATATAAAAACAAAATGGACAAATGTGGCAAACTATAAAGATTAAACAATGAAGTGGTGACAGTATCTACCAAATGACAGGAAAAAATAACGAAAAATTGGATCCCAGGTGGTCAGCGTTCACTGTGAAGGGCTGGAACGTCACCGGCTCACTAATCTCACCAGGCTTTTTTTTATTGTTTTTTTTATTTATTACACCACAAATGGTTAAATTAAGAATAAGGGAGTGGGAGGTCCAAGAACAACACTTAAAAAAACAAATTTGCAACACTCATCACGTTGTTCCATCAAGCACAATACTGGACCGGACATGACTAGGGAGCTTCCCTGTCCTTGCCAACCCATTAGCCCACTGGACACAGTTGTTAAAGATGTTACATGTACCATGTAACCAAATTGTATTAAAATCAGAACACAAACCATGAATTGAGAATTAAAACCAAGTAAACTTAAGGGCTTTTGGGGTTGCAGAAGTGGGGAGGCACCATATTCCCGTATTGCCCAAGGAAACTGTCCACAGAAGTAGCAATGCATAGTCCAGATTTTGACTGTTCACCTGGTCACATTGGAAGGTTTCCTTGGCATCTAGTGTGAGGCCCCACCTACAGGCGACATCAGAAGAGGCTTAGAAATGATTGACTGGTAACCCATTTGCCACTCTAGCTTTACAAGTGGAAACTCTGCCCTTACATAAGGTATCAGCTAGATGACTCCTGTCTCTGATGTTATCCCTTGTATAACTCTGCCCATATCTGGATGCTAAGATCTGTGCCTCAAGCTTTTGCACTTACTATAGGCCATGTGTCCTGTCCTCTCTGCTTTTAGTAACCTGGCTCACCCAGTTTGACGAGGCCCATCTAAATTGCTTTCTCCTCCAGGAAGCCTTCCTTGCTTTGCTTCTCACCCCCACAGTTAGAAGGGAGTTGTTCTTTGCTTTTAAGCGGACCCCAGGGAGAAATCAGGACTGGAAAGCAGGAGAATGATGAGTCCCCTGGGATCACACAGCAGGGGACTGAGCATGGTATGATGGACTCCTGGTTTGTCCTCTGGATTTTGGTCGAACAGTACAGCTTGCCAGAACTGTGAGAAGGCCAAAAAAATAACTTATGGTAGCCTTCCAGAACTGATCCTGGCCCTGTTTTCAAGCAAGCCTCCACCATCCTCCTCTGGATATCATGCCTTTCTGTCCCTTTTGGTCAGTGACTATTTTGTGCCACCCATCAAGTTTAGGCATAAACATCCCTTCTTTGAGGCCATTTCTGACTTCCCCTTCCCATATCTAACCTCAAGAGTGATTTTGGCTTGGCGCCCATACCACAGTGGATATGGTGCCAACCACATACACTGAGGGTGGTGGGTTCAACCCCGACCAAGGCCAGCTAAACAGCTGCAACAAAAAAAAATAGCCAGCATTGGGCACCTATAGTCCCAGCTACTTGGAAGGCTGAGGCAAGAGAATCGCTTAAGCCCAAGAGTTTGAGGTTGCTGTGAGCTGTGATGCCACAGCACTCTACCAAGTGTGACTTAATGAAACTATCTCACAAAAAAAAAAAAGTGGTTTCTTCTGTTGATGTAGCATGAAAACTAACAGAGCTTCAGATCTCTGCTGTAATGGTCACATGCTTACTGATTACTCCAGGTGGGACTGGATCCTGATCCTTTCAAGAGGTCATCTGCTGACCTGCCCTCAATTTGTGAGTCATTACAAATAGAAAAGACTGGCTCACCTAGGCATGACTTAGCTTCAATGGTCAACTCAAAAGAGCACCCAATGTGCAATGTGGAACCCACACTAACTGTGTCATGTTAGTTGGACTGTACAGACACTGTGAATGTTGCCCTTACAAATGGCACTCTAATGTTAAAATCCATCAATCCACATAAACAATTATTTTGAGCGTGGAAGGTGAAGTAGCCCTGTGTAAAACAAGATCCCAGACAGTCAATGTTCACTGTGAAGGGCTGGACCATCACCAGCTCACCAATCACATCAGCTATATCCTCATTTCTTAATTCAGTACACCACAAAACATTACATCAAGAAAAAGGAGGTGGGCATTCCAAGATCAAGATATCCATGAACAAAATTATAAGACACAACGTTGTTCCATCAAGCATGATATACTGGGCCAGACTTGACTAGGGAGCTTCCCTGTCATCGCCGACCCATTAGCTCACTGGACAAATCCGTTAACGGTGTCACAACACACCATATTCATACTGTACTATATTTGATCAAAAGCAGAACATAAAGCACTAATTGAGAATTGCAACTAAGTAAACTTACAGTGTTCAGGTTGTGGAAGCGAGGAGGCTCCATATTCCCATATTGTCCAGGGAAACTGTCCACGGAAGCCGCACTGCAGTCCAGATTTTAACTGCATACCTGGTCACATGGTAAAGTCTCCTTGGCATCTAGTGTGAGGCCCCACCTACAAGGGACGCCATAAGAGGCTCTGAAGTGATTGACATGTAACCCATCTTGCCATTGCAGGTTTACAAGTGGAAATTTTGCCCTTACCTAAAGTATCAGCTAAATACCTCCCGTCTCTGACACATTATCCCTCATATCACTATGCCCAACCCTGGATGTGCAGATCTATTCCTCAAGCCTTGCCATGTATGATATTCCTGTTTCCTGTCATTTCTGATGTTGGAAATCTTGCTCACCCAGTATTACCAGGCCCAGCTCTATTGCCCTGTCCTCCAGGAAGCCTTCCATACTTTACTTCTCATTCCCCCTAGTTATAAGGGAGTTGTTCTTTGATTTGCACTGTGGGCATTGCCCCTAAAAATGGCACTTTAATGGTAAAACCTATCCATCTATATAAACAATTATTTTGAGGGGGAAGGTGAAGTGGCCCTGTGTGAATATGGAACAGTTCATCATGTTGCCCCAACCAGCCTGGAATCTCACAGCTAACACTAGCTGGGGAAGATGGACTTTTAGTTTTCCAAGTACAATTCTGAAAACACAGCATAATCAGAATGGTTACACTTACTTACAAACTATGATTTAAGAAACTAAGAAATTAGGCAAAGGTAGCTGGATTGATGTGAAGTGAGTGGCTGGATGTAGGGACAAATGGGGGATGAGTGTAGCATGGTGGTCAAGGGTGTGGAGTCTGGAACAACACGGCACTGCTTGAGGTCCAGCTCTCATTGGAACATCAGTGTGTGTGTGAAGCCATGAGAAAAGTCTTTCTGTGCCTCAGTGTCCTCCTCTGTGGTGTGGGAATCACAAGAGAACCTATGACAGAGAGTAGCTCTGAGCATCAAGTGAGTTACTACATAATGAGTTTAGCGAAAATGGTTCAGCAATATATCTAAGACGTGGTTCCTATGTAAGATTTTGATGTCTCTGATACTGTGTAGATGTTGCAGTTATTGACATTGAGCCCATTTAGGGTGTGATGTTGTGAGTAGATATGTTCAGAGGTATCTTTTGTGTAGGAACATAAAGTTCATCATTGTTGAGAAGAACATATGTGTGGATTTTGAAGTCATCAAGAATAAGACTTATGTATCTAAGTCAGAACATCTTCTATTAACTTATGTTAAGTCAGAACATTTTCTATTCTATTGAAATTTTGTCTAGAATGATGTTTTCTTAAATTTTAAGTTATACTCAAATAGTATTACAACTTTTTTCATCTGTATTTGCAGGGTATCCTTCAACAGCTACAAAAGGTTCCTCATCACATTAAAAATGTTCACAGGCAGAGAATGAACAAAGTAAAAGAGTTATTCCAGGCTTATTTGAAGGTCTACTGTATTTGGAAACACAGTATATTCTCAAAATACCTAATGTGTATGTTGAGGATGAAAAGAATGCCTTTCCCAACATATGTTAACATTTTGATTATGCCTTTAAAAACCTTAAGCATATATTGTCAGAAAACTGATAAATGTATTTTGACATTTAGAATTTATTAGTAGTTGTGGGTGACAGTCAACACAGGAAATGGCAATTGGTCATGTTTCCAGAAATATTCATGTAGTACATGAAATTCATGCTTTGCTAACAGAATCATCATGACTCTTTGTTTTACTCCATGGACTGAGTAGCTTCTAGATAAAAGCAGAGAGAGTTCATCTTTTCTACCTGTCACTGAATTGTCCATCTGCTGCTAATGTCTGTCCAAGAGCAAGGAGCCAGTTTTAAGGAGTATTGCCTTCATGTCAAGTTTTGTTCCTGAATATTTCATGGCAGTATTCAGTATTATTGAGGTGATGACACATTGCTTTTTAACTTTTTTCATGTTTTTAATTATTTAGGGTACACAGTAATTATGTATATTTATGAAGTACACGTGATGTTTTCATGAACACTCACAGTGTGTAGTAATACAAAGAAGGTAATCGGGGTACCAGTCACCTTAGGCACTTATTGTTTCCTTGTGTTACAGTCATTCCAACTTCACTCTCTCAGTTGTATTAAAGTACACAGTGACATTTTGTAGACTATTGTCGACTGTTGTGCTGTATTGTGCTAGTTGGACATCATGAGTCCAGTTATATTTTTGGCACCTATGAGCCATTCCCACCTTATGCCCACCTCAGCTACCCTTCCCAGGCTGTAGTTATATTCTTGTCTCTACCATCATGAGATCAGTTGTTTTAATTTTTAGCTCCCACATGTGACTGAGAACATGGGATGTCTGCCTTTGTTGCTGGGCTTATTTCACTTAACTGAATATTCTCCAGTTCCATCCATGTTGTGGCAAATGATAGGATTTCATTCCTTTTTTGTGATTGCATATGATCCCATAGTGTCTATGTACCACATGTCCTTTATCCCTTCCTCTGTTGAGGGACACTCAGTTTGATTCCATATCTTGGTTATTGATTTTCTTTCCTACAGTGTACTTTATATGCCAAATTATAGTCCGGAGACAGGGCTCAGATGTAAAAGACATTGAAAAAGCCAGCAGAGAGTTAACAGTTGGTAAATTCAGAATTACCTACTTGTAGCCTGGGAAGTCATCCTCAGGGACATTGTCGTCTTCTTCAAGCAGGAATACACCTATTTAGATTCAATAGAATGCTGCACGTTTCTCCTTCCTTTTACTGGGATATATGAGAAAAAAAATTGTACAAATACAGGTTAAACATTTACCCTTCTAAGCTAATTTGCATGGTCCAAATGAACTATGTAGTGTTTGCAGGTGTCCTCAAACTATAGCCCATGGGCCACATGTAGCCCGCCTAGGACATTTATCTGGCCTGCCTGGTGTTTTTGCCACTGCTGCCTGTCCTGCTTAGCAGCCAACTCATCCTGGGGCCTGCAGTCCGGAACCTCCAATGGTCTGAGGGACAGTGAACAGGCCCCCTGTTTAAAAAGTTTGAGGACCCCTGGAAAGTATCAATGTAGTGATTCCTAAAATGCTTGCAAGAAAAATTAGTACACACATGTACAAGTCACTTGCGGAAATATTTCTAAGTAGAGAGTGTGTTCCTATACTGCCTAAGGACCATTTGTTCATTGGTGTGCATGTTTCAGAATGAGTTCTTCTAAATGTTCATGGTAGATGTTGCCTATAGGGTGGGAACTGTACTATATTTCAGTTTCTTGAATTGCCTTATCTTTCCCACTTGGCCCTGCAATTGTTACCTATGCCCTGGTACTGAATTTCTTTATCTCATCCCTCACTCTGCTGCCCTAGGTCAGGACCTTACCTGTCCTTGCTTGTTCTGTTAAACTCTTCCCTGTCCCGTCTCTCCTGGGATTCAGCCTTCACAGGTGTGCACCGTTACCTTCATAACCTCCGGCCCTTTGCTCTTCCCAGCTTGTCAGTAGCTTTGCCATCTAAATTCCTAGCCCTTCACAGACCAGCTCTTCCTAATGAGATGACCCTTTGTAAAGCTTCATTTTCTTCCTTCTCTCTCCAGTTCCCTACCCTCCTGTGAAATAGCTCACTTTCATTGCCGTGCTTTCCTATGCTCTTCCTGCATTGTATTTAGAAATCCTTTTTTTTTAACCTATAAAAATCTCATGCTCTTGCCTACTCTGAAGGGCTTATCCTCCATTTTCCAATACATAGTCCAGCTAGTTAAACTTGCATTCCTTCCCCTATACAATTTTTGCATGATTTAGTCTTGTATGTTGGCTCCTCACCCTGGAATATGCAAGAGACCATGTGTTTACCTTTTATTCCATCTATAGCACTGGACACACTGAGTTTTACATGCAAGGAAAAGTAATGATTAACACCAAAAACTGTATTTTGTCATAATTTGAGAAAGTCTTGCTATTAAATAATTTTATTCATTCCTAGGAAGTCATGTTACATTGAGCATTGGTGTTCAACAATAGGCATATATCTAAATTTCTAAAAACACATTATTGTATTATAAAATTATGGTACCAGGTGGCCCCTGTGGCTCAAAGGACTAGGGCACCGCTCCCATATACTGGAGGTAGTGGGTTCAAACGTGGCCCCAGCCAAAAGAAAAGTGCAAAAAATAAATAAATAAAATAAAATTATGGTACTGATTGATATGGGAACTTCCAGTCTTTTTTTATTCCTCATCTAGAGCAGTGGTTCTTAACCATTCTACAGTTCCTCATGTTGTGGTGACCCCCAACCATAAAATTATTTTCATTGCTATTTCATAACTGTAACTTTGCTACTGTTATGAATTATAATGTAAATATCTGATATGCAGGAGACTCCCAAATGGGTTGCGACCCATAGGTTGAAACTGCTGATCTAGAGGTTAATAGTTTATTATCCCATTATTCATAACAAAGTGTACATTTTGTGCTTTCTAATATCATATTTGATACTAATGTCACATTTTTATGTTTCTGACAGTATTTTGCTTAGGATTTACTACTTACAAGATTTTTTTACTTGGAATAAATAATGAATATTTACTATTAGTTTGATGTAGTTACACAGAGTAACAACATGATGAAAAGAGGTGGTTTAGAACTACATTGGGATTTTTGGTTTAGAGTATGGAGGACCTAGAAGAGACTCATCAAAATCTTTTTATTTGTGAATAAAGTGAAATTAGAAAGGAAATGGCTGCATTGCAAACCACACTTATGATGGAAACTGTAAGTGTAGTATATACTTCCACTATAAGTAGTGAACATTTACTCTCAGAATTGATTTAAGCTATAAAATACTGTATTTGGTGAATTACATATAACACTTGCCTACATATTCAACAGTTTACATCTCTTTTTGTGTCACAGCAGCAGCAGGAGCTGGCCAGTGGTTGCAGATCTCTCCTGCCCTTGTCACTGTACTGCTGACCCTGTGAAGAATGAAGCTGAACCTGAGTGATGTGATGGAGTCCTCAAATTAGCCAAGGAAGCCAGTGTGCCTTAAAATCTAGTCTAAATGAGCACATCTTCTTTGTTATCTTGTTAATTGCCAGACCTCCTTTCCTTAAAACCCAAATAAATCCCAAACAAT
>NW_003852781.1:88646-95813 GCF_000181295.1 Otolemur garnettii
TTACATGTGAAGATTCCAGCCCTTTGATATAACAATGACTCTATGTCTCTAATGGTGTGAGTTAACTTTTAGCAATTACTATGATGCCATCCTTCATTTGACTTCAGTGAATCTGTGTCAGTCCGGAAATGTAGATAGCATAGTTTTGAGAATTTACATTGTTTTTCTTAAGGAATATAATTCTGGAAGGGAGAGTCTATTTTACCTAAAAAGTTTTGCGTGTACTTATTGTTATGTACAGAACCTACTTTAATAACAATGATATTTCAAATGAATCATATTCTATAGACTTGCAAACTTACTAAAAAAATAAGTATATGAATCTACTGGTATCAGTGTTAACCTTTCACTTTCAGCATTCAGTAGATTTTTCTATAAAGAAGAAATCATAGAATGGTTTTTATTTTGTCGACCACTCCCAACTACATCAAAGGGCCAGAATATTTTCAAATGGAGTGATAATTACTTTGATCTAATAAGTTGTCTTGGGATTGCCATGTATTTGTACAGATGGCATGAGGTGGTTATCTTCTGAAAGAGTTCTATCAAGATTTTATGAATTAAAGGCTGAAGTATTAAGCTTTTTCAAACTGCAACATTCTGAATCAGGTGATTTACTTTGTGAGGATGTTTGCTGTAATAAATTTGCATTTCTTGCAGATTTATTTCACTGTTTGAACACTCTTACTAGGAGGATGCTGGAAAATTATGAGAACATTCTCACATCGACATATAAAATTCATGCTTTCAGAGATAAATTACTGCTTGGGCTTTGCAACTTATCTCTTCATGTACCTGTTTAATTCTCTTGTGACAAGGGCCACATTAAGCCAAATAGGGGCTGTTTCTACAACCCATTTTCATATTCCCAGGCCTGGTGCCCCTGTTGCAGTAGCTAGCATTCTGGAAAGATTGCACAGCCTGTGTTTATAACCATTGGGACCTTTTGGAGCTAGCTGATGGATAACTCAGAAGATAAAGCTTGGCTGGTGTGAGAAAAATGAGCATGTTTCAGGGGATACAGGATTCAGTACAAGGTGTTTGCTTTGTGCAGTTCACACTGAAGCAGATGGGTTGGTGGGCAGTCAGCCCAGCCCATAGGTGTAGAGCAGCCAGCCTGTGCATGGGATGACTCTAGCTGCCCTCCACATGGGCACAGACAGCTACAGAAAGAGGAGGTCCAGTGGCTGTCAGGTGTGAGGACAGTCTGAAGTCTGTCTTAGGAAATCCTCCAGCTATGGAAGAAGAACTGCTCCCATAAATGGAATTTCCAGGGGACATAGAGTCAACGGTTTTGCAGAAGGCTGACAAAACGTTTGCTGCACTCTGAGCTGTCACCCATTGACAGATGGACCACACACAGGGGGTCCAGGGACTTTCCTTCTGACCTTCAGCTTGCTTTTGGAAGAGGCATCAGAAGTCAGGTAGCCATAATATATAAGAAAACATCTCAGTCATCAGATTTAACTCTCGGGGTCAGTTTTCAAATAGTGTAAATAGGCTGGCAGGGAAAATTCAGGCATGATCTTAAAAAGGAAATCTAATGAAAACTCCAATGTATAATGTAAAAACATACATTAGGCTTTAAAAATGATTATTACTTCACAGCGGATATCAGTAACTTGTCATGTAAAAACAAACAAAAAACTGGTTTGGGTCGTACATGAAAATGTCAAGTACAGTTAAAAGACATGGTATGAAAATCAAGATTTTTCTTTGAAACTATCCAGGCAATGACACATCCAAAAAATGTCAAGGGAAATATACTGCTTGCAATGTTTTTGCAAAATGGCTTGTGGAGAGTTTTGGAAGGAGAAGCAACAATGAACAGTGTGCTGCTGACTGCCCACGAGCCCATAGACTTTGGTATGAACTGCCCAAAGCACAAATGCTACAGATGGAGCCAGGACGAGTTATTTACCCACCTAAAATCTTGAATTTCTGGAAGACATTTACATGCCACAGAGACTGATCATGAGTTCCATACAGATTTGTTTCGGAAGGAATTCTAGAGAGGAGGAAGGTACCTGCTAGGTCAGGGCACAGGAGCAGACCTAATAAGCTTGCCTGGTGGTTTCTGCTTTCTTTCTAATTTTCTTTAAGATATTCTTGTCAAATAGCTCTTTCTCCCAGTAATGCACAGATGGTCCCCCCAGGTATTTTTCTTTTGCTGCCTGGTAGTCTAGCCCCTCCAGTGTGGCAATTGCATGAATGATTGTTTCTGGCAGAAGGACTTTCAGGATGAAATTGACCTTGTTATCTCTTATCTGAGTCAGCATGGCACAGTCTATCTGTTTGTAGACTTCTGTTAATGTTTGACCACCACATCCAACTGATTCTCATCCTCCAGGTATGTCTCAATGCAGACCAAGTGCCTACTTGAATTGAGAAATGACGTCAGCCATCTGGATGGGTTCCTGCCTTTCAAGATGTCCGGAAGGTGGGGGTCAGCCCACTTTCTCTTCACAATGAAGTCCACCAGCTTCTGGTTGGCTCAGTTCTGAATGGCCTGCATCATGGTCTGGGAGAATTCTCTTGCAGGGCCTCTTCCGGCTAAAAGAGGTCTCCTCTGAATCCTCCAGGTCTGCGTAATTCACCTTTGGAAAGTCAATCTCCAGGTTCCCCTCTGGGATGGCTTTTCTCACTGGTAGCTGATGTCAGCAGCATAGTAGTGGAGGAAGGAGCCAGCAAAAGAGCCACGGGTGATTCTGCCTAGGTAGTGGGAGATCAGGGAGAAGCTCCAGTTGACACTCTGCCTTTACTCTTTCTCAGGTCTCTTCAGTAGCTTCTCTCTTTCTTCTTACAATCCAGGGGCTTTAATCTCCAAAGCGGGACCAAGATGCTTCTCTTCTCAGGGCACAGGTTTGCCTCAATCAGGAGCACCTTGGCAGTCTTTGCTGCCTTGCTGATACTCTGTACCACTCCCGGCCAAAACAGAAGGTCTTGAAATTTAAACCAGACCATGGTTCCTCTTTCAACAGGACAAGGCTCCTGCGGGGATACAATCCTTGTGGGTTACCCCTGTCCTTTACCTCCAGCTGTTTTAAGAGCAGTGATGGGCTTAGTAGGCTTTGAGTGAGGATCTTGCATTTCTTTCTCCAAATGTGGGACTTGAAGCTTGCTCTACCTATCTGCAAGGCAAGTACTGCCGCCTTGGGGGCAGGGGTCTGCAGGCTGCTATGGCACCTTCCAGGCCCAGCTCCCCAGCAACAGCAGCAGGCTGCTCAGTGCTCCCTGCACAGTCTGTACCTGCAGAGGAGGCAGCCAGGGCCTTCGGGCAGGTGTCCTGTGCCTCTCTGTCCAGAGTCTTGGGCACAGTTGGGATCAGCCCCTGAGCACTGGAGCTGTGTGATGCCTTTGTCTGCATCTCTCCTGTGGTAGGAGCTATGGCTGTGCATACCTGTGACGCACCACCGTGCACACTGTTCTTGGTCTCTGAATGCACCAACAGTGACCCTGGGACTTCACATTTGCCAAGACCCCTCCGTGACTTCCCTTTGCATTTCTGATGCTTTCTACAAGGGGGTGGCCTGGCTTGCTTTGCTGGCACCTTCTGGGATGGCACAGTGGTCTCCTGTGCATCTGGTTTTGTCTGATTCATTATCTCCAGGGCCATTTCCAGGGTTCTTCTGTAGCACTTTTCCTATTTGGGCACAGCTCTGACCTTGTACTGAACCACTGCTTTTGTTCCACACACACAGAGATCACTCATATCACCACCTTTTACCACCACTGAGGAGGAGGCAATGGCTTCAATTTCAGACTTAGTTAGGGGCTGCATGTCTGTGCCCCTCACTTTAACTTTTTCATCTCCCGAGAGGATTTGAACTGCTAGAGAAATGCCCCCTTCTTTTTATTTTTCAGCAAAGCTCCAGATCTAGACAAAACTCTTCCTGGCCATAAGCAGCCTTTCCAATTGCAGAGGACACACTCAGAGTCCATGATGATGTGCGTTGTGGGTCAGGAGGTCATTAAGAGAGGCTGAGATGTACAGCTTCTCTTCCCACTACTACCACAGCTGTTGCCTGAGGCCTCCTGTGCCTTTGCACTTAGGGGTTTGCAGCCCAATTGGCTGTCTCCCTCTACTGGGATCTCCCAGAGATGCTTGAGCTCAAGCTTTTGAAACACAGTACTGGATTGTGCTGGAGTACAGAAAGAAAAGGAGAACCTGAGTCAGAAATAAAATCCCTTTGCAGAGAGCAGAGGCACTGTGCAATAGCAATGAAACTGATAAGAGAAGGATGGGGCAAGGAAACAACATGTGTGTAAGATAGGGGGCTGGTAAATGGCAAGGGTTTGGGGAAAAATACAGAGGGGCAATGGGTGTCTTGGTGCACTCCGAGCTAGTCTAGTCCTACTTGTAATGAGTGAACATCGAGGAATACATCTGCATGAGGGAGGGGTGTGTGCCGTCAGGGACCCTATTTTTCTTAAGAGATGTTCTATGACTTTTGGTTTGAGCCTATGGGAAAGCATTCTGGTTTCTTTATTCTAGGGTGGTAGTGCTGCTTTGTGCACCGCAGGAAGCCTGAGGCCATCTCCTGGGTACAGAGGATAGCTGTCATCATGGTGGCATGGGCAAGGGCATGAGCTGAAAAGCCAGGGGGCCACGAGCGTCATGCTGATGATGGCTGGCTGTCATGGTCCATGAGGACTGCTGCAGCACTGGTCACTGACTATGACCTGCACCTCTGTGTTGTGGCTTAAAAGTTAGCCTCCCAAACACCATGTCTGTGATTCTTAGCATGAAAGCAAGTCTCTGTAGAGTGGGGTGCAAAGAAACCCACGCCCTACATTCCCATAAGAAATGGCTGCAAATGGATGTCCAGTCAATGGGCAAGTCTTACCCAGCAAAAGGCGTGTCGCTGATTTCTCATGCACCAACTGCCTGTGTGCACATCCTTCTCTCTTGCTGTCTCTCATGCTCACTGTTTTCCTGGGGACCAAACGGTGCTGAATGTAGATACCCAGGACCTGGGCACCACCAATGTCAATCTGGAAAATCCAAAACAGATAAAAAGTTAAGCCAATTAAGTGGGGATGTACTTGTTATGTTCCCTCCCAGCTATCTTACCCCTGCCTATTCTGAACACAACTGAGATCTTAATCTCATCCACAAAGTCATATTGTGTTGGTTTTCTTACCTCTTTGGCATTTTAGAATACCACCAGGTTATGTTACTTTGTGGATGCCTGTCTTGACCTATTTGAGAACAGAGGGGATTATTCCTTTTGTAATAGCACCGGCCTTGAACGCAATATGAGTGATCTCTGTGTGTGTGGAACAAAAATGAAGTTTATAATGTTGATTCATCTTTCCAATTCACAGTAACATTAAATGTGTTTGCAGAGAATATGAAATGCACAGAGAAATTCATGAAAGGGACAGCATATTACAGATGCTCGCTCACTCTTTAGAGCATGACACATATCCTTCAAACACATTACCTAGGCGTTCACGTGCTCACATATGTGTACATGGAATGTTCAACTAGAGTTGCTGCTATAAGGGACTTGAATACAGTACCTTGTAAGTGCCCATTTCTCCTACAGAATTTTTGTGAGTCTCTTCACAACAAGGTTTCCCAGGTTTCCATACTTTATTTAATGAGATGTCCCATTTCATAGAAAAGTATGCTGCAGAAGATGAGATTATTCCTGGAACCCTTCTCTTCCCACCTTCTTACACCAAATACTCTTAATATTCTATAGTTTTCTCTAATCTTGTGCAATATATATCATATCTCATTTAAATATTTTAGCTCAGGCTTCATGGACTTCAAATTACTAGTTTCATGGCATGAAAGATAATTTCGTAATAAGTGCACGTGTGTGTGCCTTGTTCACACACCCCTGTAAATTTAAGATGAATGCACAATGATGATGAAATCCACATACTTTGGTGGACACCCTGCGCAAAGTCTGGGCTTAGGACTGTATGCTCATACAGCTTTAGCACTCTCTGCCTTACAGAACTCACAGAACCTGGCTCTCAAGCGTAGGTATCACCTGAGGAGACAGAATAATCCGGAGATGGGATCACAGGTAACTCAGCTGCTTGTCTCCCCTCAGTTGGACCTTCCAGCCTGTCTCACAAAATAGGCACTAATGAATGCCCCTATGCCTCAGCATACCTCCCACACGCCAAGTATAGATGCACACACTTCCCCCCAAAGCTTGAAAGCTGGCACAAATAATTTCTCTTTCTCTGTCTCTCTGTGTCACACACACAGACACACCCATACATGCACGGGGCAGGATGCAGTTATAACCCAAAACGCCTGGCATGGTTGCATACAACCCACACTCACTGAATCCCCACATCCCTGCCAATGTTTGTGCCTACAGTGTAAAATTTATTTTCTGTTCCATTTCATGCCTTATTTTAAACACATATGTGGAAATTCTATAATGATAGTTAAAACTGCACCATAGGAACTATATTAAGTATCAGTTATCCAGTTACCCAGGAATGCTTACTGCAAACTCATGATTCTACATGCCCCAGAATCTTTATGCTACTTACACACATACACTGCTATAAGATGTTTAAAAGCCTTCAAAAAGTACATGGTCTATTTGGATATTCTTTGGTATTCACATTTGGTCACATTTTCTCAAATTACTTTCAATGATAATTATACTGTCCATTACCAATTTTTTTTTTACTTTTTTTAAGTTTTTTTTTAATTTTATTAAGCCAAATACATATAGATCATGATGTATTTATGCATATGTGGGGTACAATGTGCTGATTTTTCTTTTTTTATACTTTTTTATGAAAGACAGATTTTTTTTTTTTTTGAGACAGAGTATCAAGCTGTCACCCTGGGTAGAGTGATGTGGCATCACACAGCTCAAAGCAATGTCAGCCTCTAGAGCTTAAGGGATTCTTTTGCCTTAGCCTCCCAAGTAGATAGAACTATGGGCTCCCTCCATAATGCCCAGCTATTTTTTTTTTTTTTGCAGGTGTCATTGTTGTTTTAGCAGGCCTGGGCCTGTTTTGAACCAGCCAACCCCTGTGTAGTGGCCAGCATCCTACCCACTGAGCTACAGGCCCTGCCCTACAGATTTGTTTTTATTTTTAAGATCCATACCTCTTTAGGAGAGATAGTCAGAAGGGTGTGAGGCCAGTGTGACCTCATTTTCTTAATTAAAAAAAAAAAAA
>NW_003852781.1:102325-126893 GCF_000181295.1 Otolemur garnettii
AACAGTTTCAAGATGCCTCCCCCTCCCTTTGCTTAACTAAACTAATTGCTTGAGCAAACACAACCTGCAGAAACAGGAAGATTAGCTTAAAACTGAAAAACCTTATAAAACCAAATCCTGTCTTTGTACAACACCCAACCCCCATTGTGAAAAACCCCCAAACCCTACCCTATGGATTTAGTCATGTAAATTGTGCTTTTGTAACATTCCACTTTGCTCCTAAGAACCCTCTCCCAACTGAAAAAATAAAATCCTTGCTCCTCCCCACTTCTGGGGGTCAAGAACTTTCTGGTGCTAGCCACTCTTGACTGCTGGCATATAAAAGACCCTATACTCAAGTTGACCTCAGTGTGCTGGCATATTCTCTGTAATTCCACTAACATCTTCTACGTAACAAGGTAGGTGTTTTCAGTAAAAAATATTAAGTATTCCTCTCAACCCATCCTTTGCCCCACTCCTTAAATGTACGAATACAGAAAAATATTCTGTCACAACATCTGGTTAGCTGCCAATTAAGAATAAATTACATAGTTTATGTAAATTGCACATTCACATGGACAACAACACAGTCTTGTCACAGGGCAAGGAAGACAATGCAATGGAAGAAAAAGTCTGGAAACATAAACCGAAATATCATGCCCTGGTTGCACATCAAAAGAAGAGGAAGGAGGATGGAAGTAGGTTTGTGAAGGGAGATGGTATTTGTTTTTATTGTTGGGGATTCATTGATGGTACAAAGAACCAGTTTGGTTCTGTTGATTGCATTTGTTAGGTAAAGTCCCCCTTAAGCAGATGGTATTTTTTGATTCATTCTGAGTCTAAGAAGAAAGAGCAGGGAAGTGACAGTGGAGAATTTTCCAAAATAAAGGAAACTCTCCAGCCACAGATGCCAATATGCTGACCCCCTGACTGAACCACACACACACATTCACACAGAGGCCTAGGTCCCTCAGAGTAAAACTACCAGAAATCAAACTGACAGAGATATCTTCAAGGGAAAGAGAATGAAAAAATGTCATGATTAGACAGTCCTCTACCTTTTTCCTTTTCCATAAAGGACAATATAATACAATGATGTGGAGTTCACCAAAGGGTAAAAGGGAAGGATGAGGTAATGAAGAGAGTGCAGTTGTGTGTAGCAGGTGTCTTCCGAGGCCTGGAAATTCCCTGGCATATATGGGGGCCTGAGAACCTTGAGATGGTAGGTGACCCTCAGAGCTTGGGCCTGGACTTCATTGCAAAGGGGGCTGCACTTTCTGATCTACAATGAGGTTCTTAAAGGAAGTCAGGGAGAAGCCCCATGTAACCTGAGTCCCTGGCAGTGATCCTGGGAGTTATGCTCCAGGGCCAGGATCCAGAGGCAGTGTCCATTGGACCAGACCTCTTAGTACAAACACACCGGGACAATCCTGCTGGTGCTGGTCTTTCTGCATGGACATGGTGAAAGGAGGGCTTGGAATTTGGGGAAAATCTACATTATGGATCTTTTATCCCTATGACAAAGACACGTCCCTATTGTATACAAAGGAACTTTATTCAGGTGACTCTGCGTGGAAAGCCTAAGAAGGGATGACACAACTGGTCCTCCTCCCCCCTGACCGCCTGTTCCCTGAGAAGACCCCAGCCAGCAGACCCACACAAGATGGTTAAGGCACAGTGGGGCTAGAAGGTCCCAGTTACAGAACCAAAGAGCCTAGCATCAGCATGCAAGAGCATGTCCTGTATAGCACATCCTGTAAGGAAAATCTTTAGAAACACAATCAACAGAGAAAAAGCTACATTCCTAACATTGGCTTCCAAATATGCAACCACACATGGCAGAACCATATCCCTGCTAAGGGGTTTCTATTTGCTGCTTATAGAATGAGGAAGTAGTCCTTGTAGCTATTAATGTGATTTACCTAACTGTCATTCATGGCTTGACAACACGAATTTGTCTGCTAGACAAGATGTGTCAACTACCTGAGATGAGCATGTCGCCACTCCTGGGCTGTTCAGGGTTATATCAGGCCTTCTAGTCCTGCACATCTTGTGTCATCATCTGCTGACTTTGAACTTCTTGCTCCAATGCACATGTAAGATGTTACTATGGGTAGGTGTAAATGAGTAAATTTGTAACATTAAGGGAACATGTGATAATCACATAGGTTCAGAGAGACTTGACGACTGGTGCTTTATGGAACCAGATGATAGTTCCCTCACCAAACAAAGTGTCCCTTAGGGACACAGAACCAGAGCTGGGGGAGCACCCATGACTCAAACTCCCCAGCCTCCCTTTCATGAGGAGCTGCCAGTCTCTCTGACAATCACCAGGGATTAGAGCTCTTGATGTCCAACTGGGGCCATTCAATCAGGCTCCCAACACACCTGCACATGCACATACATGCAGTCACACTCACAGTGATAGTCGACACCTTCTAGGCCTGGGGTTTCTACAATTACTCCAGCCCTGTGGTCTGTAATATCCTTGTGGAATGTGTCTGCTTCCAGGAAAGAATGTCATAGAGACAAGAATGTCCTCAAATAGCCTCTCCTTGGCCTTAGCTTTCTATGGAAACCAGGAAGTGCACACACATCCTCAGTGATGCAGTATTGATCTCAGTCTCAGTCATTCATACCCTGCCCAGTCCAGTGAGTGGATGAATGAATGATGTATTAGAGACAGTATTCAAAATCTTCCATGGAATAGGCATTAGAGGCAGGGAACTGTCACAAATGGGCTATGGAGGAAGACAAGTGAAAGGAAAACAGGATACCTCCTTGGGACACATGGGCTCAGGATCCAGATCCTGGGAAGGATCACCTTCCATGATGCCAGAATGCATAGAACCAGGGATAAGTTGGTGCACGGAGCATCAGGCACTCTTGGTCACATCATTGTGATTGGCAGAGGAAAAAACAGGCGAGGATAAAAATACCCTCATACCAGAGGATGGACAAGCCAAAAGTCAGGCCATGACAAGAACAAAGGACCCTGGGTCTTCACTGGGTTTGCAGCACACAAAGGTCCCTGTGAAGACAAACGACTCCACAAAGTGCCTGTGACCCATAGCAATAGGGAAGTAGAGATGCCCTGCCACCTCTGAGAACTGTGCTCAGGATGTACTGTTCACACCACAGGTCCAGCTTAGTCTGCTCAGAGGTAAGTCTCTTGTCACATGGGTACACAGCTCATACGCCCTGTCTCACAGTCAACCAAGCAACCAGACATGGAACTACACTTCCACGCAGCTATTCCTCCCATTAATGAGCTACAGCCCACTCTGCCATGGTTGTTCCAGGCAGGGACAAGCTGGAAACAGGCCCTCGGGAAGGATGGTGCATATCCCATCCCTAGGATGTTCCCATTCTATCCAGCAAATATGCCCCTCATGACTGATTCCAAACCCCCAGCCTCGGGTCCCTGAATGCTCAGTTGGAGAGGGATACCCAGAATCAGTTCCCATGAGATGAAGCCTGAGGCAGCCCAGCACAACACAAGAACCAGAAACTGTAGAGTAATACTTGGCCACTGCAGTCCATCTGCCACAAGGGGAGGGGCAAGTGTGACTCCACTCATACCTGTGTGCTAGGTGAGTGAAGGGTTCCCCTCCACCATGGGTTCCCAGTGTGGTGGCAACACGGTTACCTCTGCAGACCTACCATCTAGCCTGTCTACTTCCCTAGGGAGGGCAAAGTGTGAGCTGTATTTCCCACAATCTTTTGAAATAAGAGAGAATTTCCAAAAAGAAAGATGTGGGTTTAAGTCTGAGGTCTGCTCACTCTTCAGCATGTGGCTTTCATAGTGTTCCCTATGGTCCGTGTTCCCTAGCTTCTGCCTTGGCCAAAGAATTGATTAAACATCATCAAAGCAGACAGGTTTTCAGCAGTCCCTAAATGGTCATCTCAGGAACACTGTCCGGGGTTATTTGAGGTCTTCCTTTCCCAGGTCAGTGTGTGAGTACAGATGGCCTTACAAACTTCACTGCAAAGGACACATTGCAAGAGGTTGAATGAGGAAGCATGTAGGAAAACGCATTCCTTCCCAGTCAGGCAGACATTACAGTGACTTGCAAACATTTCAAACCTTGTGGCATATTTCAGTACTTGTTTTGTTTTCAAAGGATAGTTTTTTTCTTTTCATATACCACATTTATATGTAAGCATAAATGGTCTAAATATTAAGTGAAAAAGTTAAAAATTGCTTGCTTTCAAAAAATGCAGGAGGGAGGAGTCTTCCCCAACACATTCTAGAAAGCAAACATCATCTTGATATCAAAACCAGGAAAAGACCCAACTGAAAAGCAGAACTTCAGACCAATTTCACTAATGAATATAGATGCAAAAATTCTCAATGAATTCCTAGCCAGTAGATTACAGCTTATCATCAAAAAAGTCATACATCATGATCGAGTAGATTTCATCCCAGGGATGCAAGGCCAATTTAACATATGCAATTCCATAAATGTTATTCATCATATCAACAAAAACAGACACAAAGACCATATAATCCTCTCAATAAATGTGGAAAAAGCACTTGATAAAATCCAGTATCCTTTTTTAATTAGAACACTGAAGAGTACAGGCACAGGTGGCTCATCTCTTAAACTGATCAAAGCTATCTATGACAAACACTCACAGCTAATATTTTACTCAATGGAGTAAAACTGAAAACTTTTCCAGTTAGAACTGGAACCAGACAAAATTGTTCTCTATCTCCACTGCTATTCAACAGTGCTGGAAGTTCTAGCGAACACAATGAAGCAAAAGAAGGAAATAAAGGGCATCCAAATGGGACCAGAGGAGGTCAAACTCTCCCTCGTTGCTGATGATATAACTCAATCACAAGACTCCTGGAAGTCATCAAAAAATACAGCAATGTCTCAGGATATAAAATCAATGTCCACAACTCAGTAGCCTTTGTTTATATCAATAACAACCAAGATGAGAGGCAATTAAGGACACAACCCCCTTCACCAAAGCTGCAAAGAAGATGAAATACCTAGGAATATACCTAACAAAACAGGTGAAGGTCCTCTATAAACACAATTATGAAACACTAAGAAAAGAAATAGCAGAGGATATTAACAAATGGAAGAGCATACCATACTGACAGCTGGGAAGAATCAACATTGTAAAAATGTCTACTCATCCCAAAACAATCTACAGATTCAATCCCATCACTATTAAAATAAATATCAACATTGCCCTTTTAAGACTTGGAAAAAATGATTCTTCATTTTGTATGGAACCAGAAAAAGCCCTGTATAGCTAATGCAGTTCTTAGTAATAAAAACAAAGCTGAAGCTGGGGCATCAGCATACCAGACTTCAGGCTGTACAACAAGGCCATAGTGGTCAAAACAGCATGGTATTGGCACAAACATAGAGACATAGATATTTGAAATAAAATAGAAAATGAGGAAATGAAACCAACATCTTATAGCTACCTAGTCTTTGATAATCCAGACAAGAACATACATTGGGGGAAAGAATCTCTATTCAATAAAGGGTGCTGGGAAAATTGGATGTTCAAGAGTAAAAGAATGAAACTGGACCCATAGCTTTCTCCACTTACAAAAATTGATTCAAGATGGATAAAAGATCTAAATTTAAGGCATGAAACGATAAAAATCTTCAAAAAAGCATAGGAAAAACACTGGAAGATATCGGCCTGGGGAAAGACTTTATGAAGAAGACTTCCATGGCAATTGTCACAACAACAAAAATAAACAAATGGCACTTAATTAAACTGAGAAGCTTCTGTACAGCTAAGGAGACAACAACCAAAGCAAATTGGCAACATACACAATGGGAAAGGACATTTGCATATTTTGAATCAGACCAAAGCTTGTTAACAAGGATCTACAAGAGAACTGAACTTAGTCCACAAGAAAAAGCCAAAAATCCCATATATCAACAATGGGCAGGAGAGATGAATAGAACCTTTTGTAAAGAAGACAGACAAATGTCTACAAAATATGAAAAAATGCTCATCATCCCTAATTATCATAAAAATGCAAATCAAAATCACCCTGAGATATCATCTAAACCCAGTGAGAGTAGCCCACATCACAAAACCTCAAAACTGCAGATGCTGGCGTGGATGTGGAGAGAAGGGAACACTTTTACACTACTGGTGGGACTGCAGAGTAATACAAACAACCTTTTTGGAAGAAAGTTTGGAGATCCCTCAAAGAACTCAAGGTAGCCTCCCATTTGACTCCACAATCCCATTACTGGGCAACTACCAAGAAGGAAAAAAAATCCTTTTGCCATAAGGACATTTACACTAGACTATTTATTGCAGCTCAATTTACAATTACCAAAATGTGGAAACAGCCGAAATGCCCACCAACCCAGAAATGGATTAGCAAGCTGTGGCATATGTATACCATGGAATACTATTCAGCTATTAAAAAGATGGAGACTTTACATCCTTTGTATTAACCCGGATGGAAGAGGAACACATTCTTCTTAGTAAAGCATCACAAGAATGGAGAAGCAATATCTTGTGTACTCAATTCTCATATGAGGACAATTGATGACCTAGTACATGGTTGAGGGGTAGGGGAAAGGGAGAGGAGTGAGAGGGAAGGAGGGAGGGTGGGGAAAGGAGAGAGCAGAGAGAGGGAAGGGGGGGTCTCAGTGTGTCCTTTTGGGGGCAGGAAACCATTATAAGAGGGAGTTTACCTAACAAATGTAATCAATGTAACCTGGTTCTTTGTACCCTTAATGAATCTCCAACAATAAATAAATGAATAAATAAATAAATTAATAAATAAATAAATATTGCTGGATTAGGTTTTCTTTAAAAATACTTCAAGATTTCAAGGCATTGGTCTAACCACTGTTATGTTTCTTAAATTAAACACTGTTTATGGAAGTGAAATTTACATAACATGAAATGAAGCCTTGCAAGTTCAGAACATTGGGCCATCATCACCTCTGTCTCTCACAGTTTCATCCATCCCAAAGGACGCCCTGTGCCCATTAGGCAATCACTTCTAATTCTTACCTCCCTGCAGTCCCTGGCAGCCACTTATCTGGATATTTGGGTTGCTCCCATCTTTTGCTGTTGTGAACAGGAATGCCATGGACATCCATGCTCACATATTTTTTGAGAACCTGTTTGTAATTCCTTGAGGTATATAACATGCCGTTGTCATGTGGTAATTATATATTTAACTTTTGCAGGAAACACCAATCTGCTGCCCACAATGTCTATACTTCTTTAAGCTCCCACCAACAATAGACAAGGCGTCCAGTTTCTCCACATTCTCAATGGCAATTATTTTTCTAGTTTGGAAATTGTAGACATGGGAGTTTCGGTAAACTGCTCTTTGCGATAATGATTTGCATTTCCCCAGTGACTGATGGTGGTGACCTATGGTGTGAACATTGGCCATTTGGATCTCTGGTTTGAAGAAATGTGCAGTCCCATCTTTTACTGATTTATATAATTTTTATTGTCATTGCTTGGAAATGTAAGCATTCTTTACATAGTCTGCATACCAAATCTTGACCAGACGTGTCTATAATTTGCTACTTCCTCCCATTTTCTAGGGTATCTTTTCATTCTCTCCATAGTGTCCTTTGACACAGAAACTATTTTAAGGTAGTCAGATTGGTAAAGTCGGAATGCAAAGTGGTGGCTGTCAGAGGACCAGGGGAGATGGGAATGGAGTTATTATTTAATGGGCAAGAGTTTGAGTTTGGAAAGGTGGAAAAGTTCTTTACATGGTTGGTAGTGATGGTGGAATATACTTAGTGAAAATTGAAAATACCCCAAAGTGGTAAAAATGGTAACTTTTATGCTACACATATTTTGTAGAAATAAAAACAACCAGGAAACACAAACAGAAATATTGTTATTCAGAATGTATACAGCACATCAAAATAACTGTGAGGAAGTTATCCAAAGCAATCAAAAACACTCAAGGCACAAAGACATTTTAATGCAATTGACATTCAAAGGGCCAAAGGAAAAGAACTCAATCTTGGAGGTCTTTGGAGAAACATAAAGGGAGACTCCACACAAATGTTAATTTACACCTACTAAAATGGCAACACGAAGAAACCTACTATATTGTGTTGGTGAGAATATGCAACCATGGGAACTAAGTTAGATGTTGGATTGTACCTTGGAAACCACAGGGAAATATGGAATATTCTCCCAGTCCATGACCTGGCAACTGCACTCCCTCACATTGCATGAAAACTTTGGAACAAACACCACACCTTAGACTGCTTAAAGCATCGTGGCTTAGAGAGGGCCTAAACTGTTAAGATTTCAACCCATCCATAGACAAATATGAGATGCATATTTTGTGGAGCAGCACACATGGCAAACGACACAATAAGAAAAGTGAAAGGTGGACATCTGCGTGGGACAATATTTGCTCTGAGTTCTCCGTATTAACAAAGCGGCCCCTGCACTACAAAAGCCCGTTGCAGAAATTCAGGGGCATGGAACAGGCGCACGTGGGTGGACAAGCTCCATGAGGGTGGTGCAAACCAGGGCAGGGAAAATAAAATCAGGATGGGCACCTACCAGAACAAAGGCTCTGTAGGGGACACACTGTGCAGCCGGCGAGGAAGTGGAGGAATCCGGCCTAGAATGGGATGACATCTCCTGCGAGATCGAGACGCATGAGAAACCATGCCAACGTTCAGGGTGATGGCTGGTCCTTTGGGCTGGCTGCAAGGAGACAGGAGGCGAAGGCTGGGGTGTGGGTCCTTCTCCCTCCTCTTGCATCCTCCCTTCTGGAACAATCCTCAGGGTGAGGACCTGGCTGGAGACCTGAGGAGCCAAGACTGGGGGCCACAGTAGGGTGGATCCTGGAAGTGGAGGGCGGTGATGCCCCGGGTGAGGCCCCGCTTCCGCGCACAGCTTACTGACCTATCATCAAGGCTGGCTGCTCTACCGTGATCCTGGCCTCCGAGAAGCGCCTCTGTGATGCCTATTGGAGGACATCCAGGTTTTGTGGGGGGCACTGTCTGGTTGAATGTGGTGAGACACTACCGCATGTGAGTTAGGGCTGGTGGGTCTTAGTGGCTCTGTGGCCACCCAAGGCCAGGGTTTGGACCTAGAAAAGGGTGGGCGGAAGCTGATGTCTGAGGAGAAGTCCCTGGCATAGCGCGGGGCCTGGGTGTAGGTGAAGGCACTGATTGCGGGCCAAGGGGTGGGTTGGAGTGTCCCTAGGTCCCCTGACAGAAACTCATTGTGGGGATGAGTAGGGCCACTATAGGTCTGTCCCTCCTGCCCAGCCACCATCCGAACTGAGCTCTCCCCTCACCTGGGGATTTCCCTGGTGTCTGCCAGAGTGAGCTGGCACTGCCTATACCTGAGAGTTCCCAACAGGGGCAGAATGGATCATTTCCCATCCAGAGGGCTCGAACTCACCACACAGTCTGACTCACTGGCAGGCAGGGTGTCCCTGAGGTCCTGAGGACCAGGGTTGCACTTTGCTCCTAGGGTGCAGCGGTGGGGGTCTGTGCACTGGGACCTCAGTGGTGTGTAGGGTGCAGGTGCGCCCTCTGTTACCAGCAGGGGGAATGGCAGGACTGGGTGGAGTTTAGAGCTGACACCATCTTCGTGGTCCCCTCCTGCTGTGACAGGAGGCACAAGGGGGCCCAGCCCTGCTATTGTTAACCCAGACAACCTCACACTCACCCATGGGCTCTCACTCGACCTGATCACAAGGGTAGCAGTCTTGTCTAGCACTAAAGACAGACAACAATGATGCCCTGGAGAAGGAGTTCCATCGGGAGGGCTATGAGGGCCCTATGGAGGCTCAGGCTTTCACAGCCTATGACATGGGACACTCAGGTTAAAGCCCAGGAAGGTGAGGGGACCATGAAGGCTATGCCCACCCCAGGCTCGATCTGTCTGGTGTCTTTGCAGCTTGGCCTCCGTCATTGCTCTGGATTCTGTGGGGGAGTAAACGCTGCGGAGCCCTGGGTTTGCCCTTCGGTGGGTCAGGCTCGCAACCCAGAGCAGAGTCCAAGGCCCTCCAACCTAGCTCTCCTGCAGGGGTGCAGCCCTACTTCCTCCTGTTCTGTAGGCAGTGCATGGCTCCCTGTGACTGTAACCGTGAAACGGGGCATAAAGGGGGTCTGTGTATAAGGTTCGGGGTCCAGGCTCATTTCCCATGACCTGCACCTAGTACTTGCATGCACACGTCTGCTTTCCATGTCTTGGTGACAGACGGCCTAGGAATTTTGCCACTACCATATTGCTCCAGTGCCCTTCCTTTAAACATCTTTGTCCTTTTGCTTTCAATGAAGCAAATGTTCCGGGAATAGACGACTGTGGAGAAAGCAGTCCCTTTTCAGATGCAGGTATGTGGTACTGTGTTAAGAGTAATTTTTGCCCGCTGATAAAGTCACTGAGGAAAATCAGCTCTGACTCACATGGCACAAGTTGTGTGTAAAGCATGTGGCATATGACGCTTCTTCTGGTGCACATGTGATATTTCACTGACCCTTAAAGTAAAACTGAATGCAATATCTTCACAGGAATGAGCTCCAGAACATGTTGGAGAAACTTGAAGGTATGTTTGAGGAGATAGAGACAGGTAAAGGAACTTTTCATAATTGTATATACTTAGATAACAGGAACTGTCAACAGTGGGCTGTACTACTGTTCTTACTGCCTGGTTCTCATGTGCAGGACATCATGACAGTATGGAGTGTGATTCAACTCCCTAGATTTCTTCACTTAACCTTTTGATTGTTGGTATGAAGGGATTGATACCTACAGTGGTACCATCAGTGGTAAGACTGATGCTTTTCTTTAATGCACTGTGGGCTATTGGGACAGCCTGGTGCACTAACCTCTCTTCTATCTTGTGGCACAAAGCAAGTCATATATCCAGATTAAATGTCAATGTTTAATTTTCCCAGGTTAGCTGCTTTCTAGAACTTCGGAAATTCTTCCCTTTGGTTGTCATCAGTATAGGCTGAGACCTCTCCAATAGCTGCTTGTGGTTATATTGGCCCTAATAACCCCTGTAGTGGAGAACTAAACACACTGTTGCTAGCAACAGAGTGAGGTATTGGCAGAGTCAGTGGCAAGTTTTACATACATCTTTCAGATATCAGTTACCTTACTGTGTACAAGGATGTCCTCGTAACAGGGTTAGACTTAATTTTTGACTCCTATGTCTGTGTGGACAACTCATAGAGCCAGAAAATTTTGATAACTTGTTTTGGTCAAGACATTGTGCTTGGTTCATGAGCTGTCTTATAATTTGATGAATGTAGATGGTAAAGCATATTTTTAGAATATTGGGAGTATGATGCAGTTCATTCATGATTTCTGGGAATCATGTTATGTTACATAATCATAACAGATTGAGTCATAGGCAGCATTATTTGAAATAGAAAATATGCTTACAGTTTACAAACTTTAAATTTGATGTTGTAGAAATTCAATTTTGGATGAAAAATGATATGCTATCACCTCCATGAAAGGAGGTGGAAAGTATTCTTAAATAAATTTTCTTATTTTCTTGAATATTATTCAAATTTATTTAAAGGGTTCACCAGCTGAAATTTCTTTTATTCATTTCTCATGAAATTATTTGTATCTGTTATAATCTGTCAGGAGCCAAATGACACCAGATGGCCGCCCATCCCCACCCCGGAGAGTATGCTAACTTTTATTAGATAAGGAGCTGCTTTTCCCTTATCAGACAAGGAGCTGTTCTTCCCAGAGAAGCCATAAAATGTTTCAGACACATCGTTTACATTCCCAGCAGGAGATTGATGCAAGCTTCAGCTCAATCTTAACTCCTGCATTCCTCTACCCCACCCCTTGTCTTCTCTGAGTGCTATAAAAACTAACCTGTTACCTCCATTAAATCGGACCTTTACAAGAAATCTGCTTGGTCTCATTTTTCTCTTTCTCGCCCATTCTCTTTACAGGCTGGGTCCCCCTCGCCCCACGAATAACCGTGTCCCGCAGGACAGGACAATAATCCATGTTAAATGAAATAATATTATGTTTCACCTAAGTTTTCCCAATCACCCATTTAAATGTGTCCGTGGAAGTGAGGGAAGTTTTGTAAAATATGGCAAACCAGCCTTTACAACTCTTTTCTAATGAGAAAGTAAAGGGCTTCCATGACTACCTTTTCTCACATTTTGGAAAACAGAAACATTTGATTTTCTGCTGTCATTTCCTCCTAAATAAAAAACTGAGGTGGCATTATGGGACATTGAAATAAATTCTAGTAACTGGAAGTCTCTCTCTCTCTTATACACACACACACACACAAGGAAGAGTCTTCCTTTCCAAAATGCCTAGTGGATAATGTTAAATGTGTTTCCAATACTGTGAACCAGCCTTATGCATACTGACTTGAACATATGGGAAGAAAATAGGTCCAAACCACATATTTCAATGACCATTTATTTGCAATGAAGGGAACATGAAAAAGGTTTCTTATGCAAAGAGAAACTGTTTAAAAGGATTATGAATGTTTCTGTCAAAAATATTCAACAAACAATTGATCATGTTTGGAAAACCCAATAAGAGCAAAGGTAAGGTTGGTGGAAATGGAGAGCCAAACTGTTTGTCTGATGGCTTAGGGGTCCTGAGTACAGACTTTGGAAGAAATATGTCCTGTGTTCTATTTGGGGGGTGCTCCAGTTGAACATGCATTTGGCTTCATTTGTCTTTAAGGAATTTACTCCTTTAGTCTTCTGACCTCACACCATAATTGGAATGAGATGCATTTCCTCAGGACAATGGTTCTCAACCTTCCTAACCCTGCCATGTATTTTCATTGTTACAAAGGGTTCTCAAACCACAGGTAGAGAACCACTGCCTCAGGGGCAATAAAGATGACCTATTTTTTCCCATGCCAACTATAGTTGATGTGCTTGATATTAAGAAGCTTTTATTTATTCCATGAACCCTCTTTCTGAATTAGCCTTAAGTAATTAATGCTTAAGCCATTAACATTATAATAGTTAGCTGTGTTCAATTATGTAGAAAAGGTTGACTGTATGTAAAAAACATTTTGTAGATTTTAGTGGATTAGTCTTACTACTTTTCTTTACAAAATCATTACTGTGAGAAGGTGTGGGAATATGAAGTACATCAGGTGGGACATCATGGATGATAAATAAGTATAATGTCGTCATGGAAGCTATTGGTGATATGGCAAATTCCATATTATTCAGAAGGAAAAAAGGAAAAAGAAACTCCTGTGACTAAAATGCATTTCAATGGAAAATTTATAGTGTAGCAGGAAACCGATGCAGACAGAAGACTCTAGGCACCAGTTGATTAGATGAAGCGGGTTTATTCTGGCCAGGGGGAACTCAGAAGACCTGTGTCTCCAAAACCGAGCCTCCAGACTCAATCTCTTGCCTCTCTTTTATCCACTTTTCAGGGCGAGAGTGCACGTGAGGGTCATAAAACAGAGAAAGACATGATATCATCTTTAAGGTCCTGGGCTCATGGGGAAGGTCAGATTTGCTCATGCCCTTGAGACTGGTTGGACCACCTGCCCTCAAAGGCCACGGAAGTCCAAGGAAGTTACTAGGTTACAATCTAGGCCCTGCGCATGTCAAGGGAGAAACATTCAGACAACAGAAACGCCTGCGGCTAGGCTAAAGCCTACACAGTGTGGCTAGGACAGATTCTTTTAGTTCTGCTTGTACTTTCTTGCCTCGATAGTACAATCCCTCCCTGTGGTTGTGAAGAGCTAAGCATGTGCACGTACTGTAGCTTCTCTCTTAGCTAGTTACCAACCAATGCTGATAGAATGAGAGTAAGTCATCTATTTAATCTCCCATTTCCCAGGAGAGGATTAGGGCTGATGTCATCACCATCTCTGGTTAAAGCAAAAGCCATGGCAAAAACATCTAGTTTGGAAAGTGTTTGACTTTTGTTTTGTCATTTCTAGGATGTATCACGGTATCCATTATTGTGGTTTACAGGCAGAAGCTTTTTGGAATTGTTTTTAGGAGGTTATGACTTTGATTCTGAAGTAGCAAATGGGTACACATAAACTCAAAAAAGAAAAAGATAAACTGGATATAGCTTTCCAGCATAGATTCATAATTAAATCATCTATTATATGAAAGTCTCAAGTAGCAATATTTCATGGAGAATGTCAGGAGAGAAGGTAGGGGATCTGAGTCCAGATGAACCAAGGAGGGTGGAAAATGTGGCAATAGGAAACTGGAAATTTTCTGTGGATTGGTCCTTTGCCTTAATGAGATAGTAAGGTCAGGTGTTAGAGGTAGGATGGGAGAGCAGGTGTTGCCTGTAGTGTGGAGGAGATGGCCTGGAATGGTTTTCAGAGAGTGTGCCAGTGAATGGACTGGGGGAATCTACAACATTTATTTACTCATTTAATTTTTTTTTTTGTTTTGCTTTGTTTTTAGAGGCAGGGTCTTGCTCTGTTGCTCTGGCTTGACTGCAGTGGGTGGACTACACTTCACTGGATTGCAGTTTGCTGTACACTGGGCTCATGCACTCCTCTTGCCTTAGCCTCAACACTAGGTGGTACTAAAGGTGCATACCACCACATCTGGCTAATTGGTCTTATTTTTCCTAGAGATAAGGTCATATGACAGCTAAGGCTGATCTTCAACTCCTGGCCTCAAGCTATCCTCCTGCCTTGGCCTCCCATGGGTATGGGATTATAGGGGTGAGCTACTATGCTTGGCCTAAATTTTGAACATACAGAAAAATATGGAGAATGATACTGGGAAAACTGTACATCCATATTCATTCAGTCCAATCTCAACATTCTGCCACAACTGCTGCAGAATTTCTTTTTTTTAATTTCAAAATTCAAAATACATGGTCGAGTGCAGTGGCTCATGCCTGCAATCCTAGCACTCTGGAAGGCTGAGGTGCATGGATTGCCAAACAGGCAGGGTGCTGTCACCTGTGGGGCCTAGCACTCTGTGGGGCCTAGGCGGGTGGATTGCCTGAGCTCACAGGTTCAAGACCAGCCTGAGAAAAAGTGAGACCCTGTCTTGAAAGATAGTGAGGCATTGTGGTGGGCACCTTTAGTCCCCATCTACTTGGGAGACTGAGGCAAGAGAATCACCAGAGCCTAAGAGTTTGAAGTCGCTGTGAGATATGATGCCACAACACTCTACTGAGAGTGACAAACTGAGACTCTGTCTCAAAAAAATAACAATAAAAATGAAAAAAATCAAAGCAAAAAAACCTACCCGTGTCATAGCCAAGCCATCAGCCAGGGCTTCCTTCTTCTGTTGTGATAACAACTATTCAGATTTTGGTAGTCCTATTCATTTTTAGATTTAATATATTTATTACTTATTATTTTATCTGTAAATGATATATGTAATTATTTTACACATTTGAAAACTTTATAGGAATAGCCTCTTACTGTATATACTGTTTAGCATCTTGCTTGTTTGTTGAACATTTCTGGTTTTGAGGGAAGACTCGGTTTCCTTTATTAACTCCTAAGGTGCAGCCGAGACCTGAATCCAGGCTGATTTCAGAAGGTTACCTCTAAATCCTCTGGCCCCTCACCTTGTTACCTAGGTGTCCATTCTTCATCCAAATCCTCAGCATCATCCGCTTGGCCTATCTTGATGGCTTATCTTTGGTGGCACATGAAAGCCAGTCAAGGGGCTCTGAGACCTGACAAGAAACAAAATCTTTGTCCTAAACAGAAAATCCTGGGAGGAGGAACAAAGGGTAGTACCGATGGAAAGTAGCAAAGGCAGTGTGGCTCTGCCTGTTGAGCTAGGAGAGTCTCAGCCAAGGTCAAGGTGTGACCTCTGCATGGCCAATATTGACACTCAGTGTTGTATTAACACAGAAGAACAAAATTTCCCTCCAGATTTGTGTCCATATAGAAGAGAAGTGTGGGCAGATGCTGCTACCTTAGAGAAGGCCAAAATAACATAATATAGGGACCGAAAATGTGGTTTGTGTTTCCTGGGTTGGTCTGCACCTAGCACTTCCTGTTACCTCTGTTAATCAGCACATTATAGTTCCTTTCCACATTCCTATGGTGGATTTTCCGCCAGTCTCTCATCTCTGGCCATTCTTCCTTGGAGAAGTCTTTGGAAATGTCTTTGAAAGCATCTTTGACCCAGAGAAAGTAAAAATGCCATCAGTGCTCTCCTAGTACACATCAAGGTGGGCCTTTTCCTCCACCTTGAGTGTAGGGCGTACGTAGCCTGTCATCTCTAAGAAACAAGGGTAAAGGCTCCCTCTCCCCCCAGATTATGTCCTGTTTCACAGAGCAAACACTAAGCATTTTCCAAGTTCTCCTATGACAGAGAGCAGTTGTTGATACTTGTGTCCCTTCCCCTCCCACATCCTAGACAGGATCAACTGCCCCCATTCCATGCATGTGCAGACAGGGTCACCCAGGTGTGCAGGCCAAGAATCTTGTGAACTTCCAGAGACCAGATCCTTAATATTATGTTCCCCCCCGCTCTTTTCTACAGACACTGCTTGAAGCCTGATTTCATTCCCTCCCTACCCCTCTTCTCACTGTGGGCTTTCATCCTCTTCTGCCTTATGGACCTCTGGGCTTTCCTCCTGGGACCTGTTTGGGCACATGGTTCCCAACTCCATAGCAGGTTCTGCTTCAACTCTGAATTTTGGAAGGGCCTTTGAGTCTTCCAGCTCCTAGGCCAAGGCTCCTGTGTAAGGAGAAGGTACTGAGAGAGGGTGCCAGCCCAGACCATTGCCAAGAGCCAGGCTCTGTTGTTTCCCTGGGGCAGGGCTGTCTAGAAAAGAAAGATTTGGGCACCATGGATGCCAGAAAAATGTGGGGACATATGGATGGGATGGGTTGGTCTTTACCTGTCCTGAGGGATCACCTAAAGTGAGCTGGATTTGGTTTCTTTAGTTTCCTTGCAGCTTGGGTCATCTGAGGAAAGGTGGCAAAGGAGTCTGGAGGGTTGTGCCTAAGAGTGTTTAAGGGAAGTCCTGAGGCTTGAGGGAAGAAGAGTCCCAAGGAGATCTTGAGTCCCCTTGACTGCTGGGACTCGAGTCACACTGATGAGCAGGGATCTGTTCCAGTGAGAAAAAATGAACATTTCTCTTAGAAAGGATTTTGGGCTCTCTTACTGAGGATTCTGAGAAAACCTGGGAGTAAAACAGTTTGGATCTGTGAGGGAAAGTTATCTCTCAGGCTGAAGAGATGTGGGGTCTCCCAAATGAAAGAGATTTGTGGTCTCTCAGGCTGACGGAATTGGATTTTCTCAGGCTGATAGTATTTGGGGTTCTTCAGGACAAGCTATAGGGACCCTCTAGGCTGAAGAGATTTGGGGTGCTCAGGTTGAGGGGAACTGAGATTCACTAGGCTAAGGAAATTTGGTATCTTTGGGGCTAGAGAAGTTTGTCATCTCTTAGGTTAAGGAGACTAAGGAGTTAGGCTCTCTAACACTGACAGGAAGCAGCTCTTGGGCCAGGGCTAGACCAGGTTTGGGAAGGCAGGGGTCAAGGTTGTCTGGTGTTTGGGGAAGGGGTCAAGCGCCCAGGTGCTGAAACACCACAGTAACCCCAGTGTGGTGCCCACAGTGCTGGAGAAAGTCCTCTCACTCTGTGATTGGGTAGAAAGAAGTTCCAAGTTTATTTCTGAGAGAGGAGAGAGGAGATGTGAGGATAGGAGAGAGGAGGAAGGGGGAGAGGGGAGAGGGGAGGAGAGAGGATAGAGGACAGGGAAGGGGAGAGGGGAAGGGAGAGGATAGAGGAAAGCAGAGAGAGAGGGGCCCTGGAAAGATGCCTGGTGTTTTAAGGAGTAAAACTGGCTTTTCCTGCTGCTTCAACAGTTAGGTAACAGTGGTGGCTGCCTCAAGGTAGCAGGTGCCCTCTCCAGCCTATCTGAATCTTTGGAATTGGTTTTTGGAAAAACTGAGGCACAGGGTTGGAGTAGGGACTCACAGCCTGCTGTCTACTTAGGGCTTTTGCTGAGAAGTGAATCTTAGAGGTGACAAGCCAAGCCACAGGGGTTTAACTAAACAAAGGGGGAAGTAGTGTGGCCAGTTTTCTCTTAGAGGAAAAATTCTGTGCTGTGACTTTTTCTCTTCCTTTCTCTTTGTTGGTTTACTTTCCTCTATAGGAGAGTTTATTAGTAAGGCCTCCTTTCAATCACATTGTCTTGAGCTTAGGAGAGCAGAGTCTGGACTTGGTTCCAAAAGTTGCTCAAGAAATAGGTGTTGGTGGCTGAGGAGATTTCTCAGGAGGTGGAGAATGGAGGAGGGTGTGAAGGACCCCTGATCTGGTGCAGCATCTGGGATGGCCTCCCTGTGTCCCCAGGATGGTCTAGCCCAGAGCCTGGCTTGGAGGGGCACTCAGGAGTCATTTGTGGCCTCCTAGATGGATAAAAGGACCAGTCTAGAAATAACTATAGCATCAAGGAGAAAAGTCTGAGGGTCTCCATATAGGGTGCTTACTCTGTCCTCTGGGGAATGCCTGATAGTCTCCTTTCCATGACGTTCCCAGGTTAGGCCTGATGCCTGCTCTTACCCTACAGACCACTGTGGTACCCCCTTTACACTCTGATCTCCTGAGGTTGCCTTTTTTGTGGAAAAAGGTCTCTTAGGACCTCTTACTGACCCTGCATAGGGCTCATGACCTACATTACCCTGTGTAAGCTCCCTAGTCACACATGAGGAGGGTCTGAAGCTGGGAAATTAAATAGTGACCAAGTTTACCCAGCCAAGAGTAGGAAAGCTGGTATCTTACACTTTATTTTTTTTACAGTTTTCAGCCGGGGCCAGATCTGAACCCACCACCTCAGGTATATGGGACTGACGCCTCCAATGGGACATAGAGATCAGGTCTGACTGACCCTTCAGCATGTGGCCATTCTCTAGCCCAGGAAGGGATTCTCAACCTAATTTTCTGCAGTACCTATAGAAATGATAGGGATGTGCTTTAAAGCATGAGGGAATATGGTCAGGTGTCTGGTGGCGTAGAGTAATTCTCCAGGCTGTAGACTATAGACATGGCAAGCCAGTAAGGAATGTCTCCCTGAGGTCAGTATTTCTCACAAAGGGAACAGTGAGTCTTTATGTTCTGGAGACATGGACAGTCCCCTGTGAGGTGACAGGCCTGGACCAAATGGCAAACTATGGGTCCTGGGGACTCACCATGTTGTTGAAACTTCTGACTCTAGTGCTACTTGATAGAGCATGGAATTATTTTGCTGTTTTGTGTATACTGAGGATTCACTAGAAAGCAAAATGTTGGAGACAAAATCACAAGTTCATAGTTTGATGAATGTTCACTGAAAAGGGGAAGGAAGTGTTCAGATGCCAGAGGATCTTGTTAGGGTACAAATATGAAGAGCTATGGCAGAAGAAAGAGGCTGCCACCACAGGAGAGGAGGGAGTGGTTGTAGAACTGAGCAGAGCCTGGGCCTGTTGGAGGCAATCTAGGGGAAAAGAATTGAGAGAAGATTTGATGTAGTCCTTTTGTGAGAATGAGAGAGAAAGCTTAGTAGGGAAACAGGATTGCCAAGATACACGAGACCTGAAGGCCTGAAAATGTGTAGTGGAACCAAAATGTATGTCACATGTGCTTTTTCTTTAGGAGCGTTCAGTAGAGCAGGCAAATTGTTGGATGTGCAGTTAGTTATGACCTATGTCAGATAAACTAGAATTTTCTTTTCTTTTGTGGTATATGTACACCATGGAATACTATGCAGCCCTAAGGTAGGATGGAGACTTTACTTCCTTCAAGTTTACATGGATGGAGCTGGAAAATATTCTTCTTAGCAAAGTATCTCAAGAATGGAAGACAAAGTATCCAATATACTCAGCCCTACTATGAAACTAATCTATAGCTTTCATAGGAAAGCTATCACCCAATTATAGCCCAAGAATATGGGGAACGGGGAGAGGGAAGGGAGGATAGGGGGGATGTTGGGTGGATGGAGGGTGATTGGTGGGATCATGCCTATGGTTCATCTTATAAGGATACATGTGAATCTTTCTAAATGTAGAATATAAATGTTTTAACACAATTAACTAAAAAAATGACATGAAGGCTATGTTAACCAGTTTGATGAAAATATTTCAAATTGTATATAAAACCAGCACACTATACCCCATGACTACATTACTGTACACAGCGATGATTTAATAAAAAAAAAATTAAAAAAAGTATTGCCTATTTATTATTGTAGCAAATTTTCAAAATACAAAATGATAGAAGAATCACTTTCATCAAACTACTTACATAATCACATTAACATTTTGGAAATCTTCTAGTCTTCTTCTGGAGCATAATTAAAACTACAAAAAGTCATAATTACATTACCTACTTAATATTTTGTCTTTTTTTTTTTTTTTTTTTGCTTAACAGGTATCATCAATTTCACTTCACATGACATTTACCATAGTTGCCTTTTATGCTGCCATTTATTAATTAATCACTATCTGCTGGGTAGTATATGCAAGTATATCCACAGGGTTATTCATATGGTCGCATCTAAGGCCCTCACTGACTGCTACTATGCTACTACTTGTTCTGGGTTATTCCTTATGTTGATCAGTTTGTGGAAAGGCATTCACTGAAGAATGTTGATTTTATGTTCTTTAGTCTTATGGCTGTTTTATTGTCCTTTTACTTTGGTGATGTTTCACTTGATTTTGAAATTAGATTACTCATATGTTATGTATGATGTTTTATAAAATCTCACTTGAAAACAATATTTAACTTAGTTATGTAACATATCTTTTTGTACCAGATTCATAAACATTAGTTGATCTCAAATTTATGTATCCAAATCCTTCAAGAGATCATCATACCTTAAAGATTCAGCAGCACGCTCTGCCAAGGGAGCAGCAGAAGAGGCTGAATACAATTAAAATGCAGGAAGGTGCTGAAGGCGAGGGATACTGATTACTGTTTCAGGGGGTCTCAGAGGTCTGTTGTTCTGCTCTCCATCTCTTCAGTCCCAGGCAGGCCCCCTGCATGGAAAACTCTGTGCCCACATAGCCCTTTTGGCCCATAGTCCCAGAAGAGGAACAGGATCCATGGAGGGTTCTGATTTGGCTTGACTAGAGTGGTATGCTCATAAATGAGAGCCATGAGGATTGGATATTTTGACCGGGTTGGGCAGTATCTGCGTCAGAGCTAGGAACCAATTCTGCTGGGGAGACAGATCAGTATGGGATATTTCTGTACTGTGTAGGCAGGTATGTTTAAATTTGATGAAAATCTCTAAAGCATCAGACTGGACTAAGGATATGTTTTCATATAATCAACCAGTTAACAGATACTGAGTGCCACTAGGAGCACAAGCACTGACCTGTAACTAGGAGGTATGGTGATGAATGAAATCAGTTACTACTGTCAAGGTCTATGCTAAACAATCGTGAGTGATAAATATTAAATATGGCAAAGGAAAAATCAAGGGCTCCTGGGAGCATGTAACTGGGGTGGTGTGGGTGGGCACTTAGAGGCTGAGTGGAGCTCACTGTCTCAGCAAGGGGCTCTGTGAACACCAGGTGTGCTGTGTGGCCCTCACCTGGATGTCACCAGATTTGCTGACTTACAAAATATTGAATATGGCCATAGAAAAGGAGTAATAAAAACAGCAACCAGGTAACAGGAATAGGAGGGATGGTCCTGCCAGTCAATTAGTTTTAAGAAAATTTCGGCAGGCTGGTCTGGGTAGAGGAATCTGAGGCAGCATTTTTGTCTTCATGATACAGCATAATAAGAGTTAGTGATACAACATTTTAGGCTCAGATAATAAGTTAAGACTTTGATAAATAGGGGGTGGAGCCAAGATGGCAGACTGCAGCCAGCTTTTTACAGAAGCTCGCATTCAGAAGGAGGCTGAAAGGACAGAAGCTTAGCAAATTAGCTGATGGTTTGGAGCAGAGACAAGAGAGAAGATTGAAGAGCACACTTCAACCTGCCTGAGGCGAGCTGTGACCCCAAAAATACAACCAAAAGGTACAAAATCCACCACCAAGTGGACAGGAGTTCCCTCCCCCACAACAAGGGCTCTCAGTTTACTCCATGCAAACAAGTGAGCAGAGTTCAAACTTCCTCCCACTCTATTCCACGGGAGAGACCCCCTAAAAACTGGACCTCCTACCCCTGCTGACGTGCCACGGCACCATCCGGCCAGACATAAAACTGTAAAACTGTATAAATCTGTATATATTCCCCACCTGCAACATTGAACTCCAAGGAGTCCTCACCCACCCACTCTGAGATCTGAAGGTTTATTACCTATGGAGTCCTGATTCTTGGGCATCTCCTTGAGAGAAGTGGAGGGGGAAAGGGCTGGTGCTGTTCTGTGCTGACTGTGGTACAGGCGTGAGGAGAGGAGAGTCAGCTCGGGGGATGCCAGTACAGAAACGGTGGCCGAGCGGCACGCCATCCTGGACGGCAGCCAAAGGCAGGGCTCACTTAACTTTCTTGGGTGGAGCCCCAGCCCTCAGGGGGCTAATGTGTCTGAGACAAAGGCAGTGGGCAGGCAGAAGCTAGAATTGACACCTGAGTTTAAAGCTGAATGCAACCTCTGATTTACAGAGAAATCTAGCCGGACAGAAGCCTAATTTAAACACGCAAGACCCCCCTGCTGAACTCAGATTTCTGGCTGATTTTGCCAGGTAAACCCCGGGATCAGTGGCCTACTGGAGTGAATAGGGCCACAGACCTGGGGGATTACGAGTGACTGGGTGCAAGGTGGGGAAGGAGGTATTAACCTTCCCATAACCCATTTGCCAGGTGGGTCCCTTTGCCCTTGCAGAGCACTGGAGCAAGTTATATCTGAACTACTAGCAGACCCCTCTTATCTAGCTCCCAGAGACATTTGAACTCTTCCACCTGAAACGGGTGCTGACTGGGACAACTGATTTGGATCCCTCAAACCTGGTAGACCACCCAAGGACTATTCAAAGGGGTACCCTGGGTGTATGGTTGAGGGAAGTTTTGAACTATATAAAACTGTATATATTCTCCACCCGCAACATTGAACTCTGAGGAGTCTCTACCCACTCACTCCAAGGTTTGGAGAGAAATCTAACTGGACAGAAGCCTAATTTAAACATGCGAGGCTCCCCTGCTGAACTCAGATTTCTGGCTGATTTTTCCAGGTGAACCCCGGGAGCAGTGGCCTAATGGAGTGAAGAGGGTCTCGGACCTGGGGGACCACAAGTGACTGGGTGCAAGGTAGGGAAGGAAGTATTAACCTTCCCAGACTAACCCAGTTGCTGAGTGGGTCCCTTTGCCCTCACGGAGCTGGGTGGGCCCCAAAACTGCTTGCTAGAGTTGCATGCCTCACGGGCAGCAGGCTCCTGCTCTGGGCAGGCCCAGTACGGCTCACTAGGGCCGCAGGTGTGCTGCAGGCATCCCGCAGGCAGAGGCGGAGAAATCCTCCAATCCAGATAGACCCAAAACAGCTTGTGAGAGACAGACACCCCACGGGGGCCAGGGGAGGTGTTCCCCCCTCCAGGCTCCCAAGCTGGGCGGGCCTAGAACTGCTTGCTAGAGCCAGGCTCATCCTGGAGGTGGTGGTGGAGGGGTCTACCACTCTTGGAGGGCCCAAAACTATCTGCTAGAACCACATATGTCCCTCGGACAGAGGCAGAGGAGTCCCCCACTCTGGGCTCCTGCACTAGGAGGGCACAGATCGGCTTGCTAGCACTGCATGCGTGCAACGGGTGACGGTGAAGTAGTCCCCCGCTTCCCGCCAGCTACTCTGGTGGGGCTGAACTAGGACTGATCTGGTCGCTGGTGTACCCTGCGCTACCACTGCCATTCCCCTACCCTCTGGCTGCTCCAGGGTGCTGAACTAGGACTGATCTAGCCACTATAGTTCCCCTGTTCCACTGGTTGCCCCAGAGGGGCCGAACTGGGACTGATCTAGCTGCTGCCAGTTTCCTGCCCCCCAGTTGCCCGGCAGGCTGAATAAGGTCTAATCCGGTCATGCACAGTCCTGTGCAGCTGCTGCTTTTCCACTGCACCCCAGGGGCCCCAGCTCCTGAGAACTGGGAGAAGACAACAGACACACTCTGCCTGTCTCTCTGGGCAACCAGAAGAAGCCATCAACAGAATGATTCTGATAAGGCCTCCAAACAAGGTAAACTCAGCATGGGACGGAACCAGCGGAAAAACTCTGGTAACTCAAATAACCAGAGTAGATCAACTCCTCCAAGAGAAAATAAGGAAGACACAATTGAAGACTCCCTCCGCAAACAAATGGCTGGGAAGTCAGAAATCGAGTTCAGAATGTGGATAGCAAATAAGATTAACAGACTGGAAGAAACGAAGGAATTAGGAGCTCAAGATATTATTCAAAAGATTTCTCAAGAAATTATTCAAAAAATGACTCAAGAACTCAACGATTTCAGAGATGAAATGATCAAAGATTTTGAAATACTGAGACAAGAGGTTGCATTTCTCAAGGATCTGAAAGACAGAGTGGAATACCTCTGTAACAGAGTGCAACAGGCAGAAGAAAGGATCTCTGATACTGAAGACAAAGCCTTTGAAGAAGCCCAGGAGCGCAAAGATCAAAAGAAATGGAGAGCAAAAACAGATCTCACTCTCAGAGAACTCTCGGATAATTCGAAGAAAACTAATATTCGCCTTATAG
>NW_003852781.1:130958-139194 GCF_000181295.1 Otolemur garnettii
ACATGGATGGAGCTGGAGAATGTTCTTCTGAGCAAAGTATCAGAAGAATGGAGGAAAAAGTATCCAATGTACACACCCCTATTATGAAACTAATTTATACCTTTTATATGAAAGCTATAACCAAATAGCCTAAGAATATGGCAAGGGGGGAGGTAGGGGGAAATGGGTGGAGGGAGGGGGTTTGGAGGGTTCACTTCTGAGGTTTATCTTATAGGGGTACAACTGAATCTTTAAGAGTAAAATGTGAACATTTTAAAACAATAACTGAGAAAGTGACATGAAGGTTGTGTTGACCAGTTTGATGGAAGTAGTTCGGATTGCATGTGAAAACCCCACACTGTACCCCAGAAGTGCATTAATGTACATAGGTACCATTCAATAAAAAAATAAAAAGACTTTGATAAATATTTGTATAGGAAATGTCTGCATTCTGGTACAAAAATTTTAATAACAGCCTTATAGCTCTCCCTGTAACAGCAGAATAACCCAAATTCTATAGTAGCCATGTCATCTGGAGAAAGAGGAGTATCAAGCCCGTGCCAGTCTGGTGCCATTTTCTTTAGACGTCTCACATGATCATCTAATCTTGTGGAATCTTGGCAGCTGAAGCTAATTAGCCCAAAATTAGCCCCGAGGTAGATACAGGTACATTTTGGCACTGAGGATATCCATCCCCCCAAAGCAGCTACCCTCCAACTTTCAGTGAACCCTGATGACATAATTCATAAGAATATGGTCTAACTAAACAGTCACAAACAGGGCTGCAAGATATTTTGAGAAGGAACATAGTCTGTCATGACAGCCTGTGTATTCCCAAAGGCCGTATTTAAAAGGACAAAATTCACTATTCAGAGGAACATAAAAAAAGGCTGGTCAAATTAGAGGGGCTTTGGTATACCTGATATAAAATCTTTGTCTTTGTAATTAAGTGCCTAGAACTGAGCTTCATTTAGTCCCAGGTGTGGGAGCCCCTGTTTATTAAATCCACTCAGGTCTCTACAAAAACTGTAGACATGTGGCAGAAGATGGTAAAGAATATTCATTAATCATTTTGTGTAGGCATCAGTTTTAAGTTGCCATGATTTTATTTATATTTGTTAATGTGAACAGGAGAATTTTATCCAACTAGAATGGATGCAGGCTTCTATTTATTAATAAGCTAATATTATCTCAAAAATATTCTGAAGCATGGTAGTTGACAAATATTTCTTAATAGGGGCCCAGGCAAAGAAATATATTCTAAAATTTATTTTTATTTATTAAACATTTTCTAACCTTTCGATTTGTTTTTGTTCTCCATTAACAACAGTTAAATTAGATGCTATCCCAAGTGCTGAAGTATGAAAGCAAAGAGTGGTAAGCACCAAATTTTAATTTTTCAAGTTAGTTTTTAGGGGCTACAAATGTTTATGAGCACAAAAGTGAATATTCCAGAGTTTGAATTCATCAGGAAAACTAAGAGTGTAAATTTCAAAAAAAGAGAGTGTAAATCTTGTCTCGTTAGTGTAGCAGGTAGTTAGAGAAGTGCTGGCCTAATATGTAGAGAATATTCTTATCATAATGGGTAAGAACAAGATTCTAGCACTAGTCTGCTCAGGTTAGTGTTATTTTTAGCTGTGTGACTTAGTGATGGTCCTCTACCAGTGTGAGTACACAAGGTAAACTTATCCCTGTTTTATATAAGAGGAAATTGATATTTAATGGCTTGTAATCTTATCCATGATCACACAGCCACTAAGGCATACAGTCTAGATTTGAACCCAGGCTGGACTCCAGAGCTCCTTCTTATCTCTGTACCCCCTGGCCTGAGACATCCTCACACCTCTTTGGGGAAATTCTGCTGGTCTATAGGCTTCTGCTTCTGTGACAACCACATTTCTCAGTGAAAAGATAATAAAATTTAACATCTGTGATTTGGGTTAAATCCTGAATTAATGTCTACAGATTTTGCTAAGTAGAAGCTCAGCATGAGCCAACAGTTTTATCATGGCTTTATAAAAAGCTAAGAAATCTTGGGCTCCTGATCTTCTTAGAAACTGGATTACATAGAAAACAAAAGGAGGAGTCACAGAGTGAATGGAGCATAGGTGAACTGTGATCACTGTGTCCAGTTCTTTGAAGAGAAGCAGGCAGTGTGTGTGAGGTGCTCAGAATAGCTGCTCAGACCATTTGATTCAGCTGCTGTCACTGTCACCATTATTACCGTACTGTAGAAAGTAATAGATTCAGTGGGGGCTAAGTTAAGCTCAAGTAAAGTATGGGGCAGAATTCCATGTAAGAAGAGAATTTTCTGATAACGAATGCTATTTATCATTGGCATTCATTGCCTTGAATTTAATGGGCAGTTCTTTGCAGGAGTGTTCTAGCAAAGTCCAAAGATATGGGCTTGGTGCCTGTAGTACAGTGGTTACAGGTCCAGCCATATGCATGGAAGCTGGCGGGTTCAAATCCGGCCCGGTCCATCTAAACAACAATGACAACAGCAATGAAAAAATAGCCAGGTGTTGTGGTGGGCACCTGTATTCCTAGCCACTTGGGAGGCTGAGGCAAGAGAATCACATAAACCCAAGAGTTTGAGGTTGCTGTGAGCTGTGATGCCAAGGGACTCTACCCAAGGTGACGGCTTGAGACACTGTCTCAAAAAAAAAAAAAAAAATCCAGAGATCTGGTGAGGAGGTGCAATGGGAGGACATTAGGTTCTTTCTGATATATAAGGTGGTATTATTTTGTACTCTAAAATCCCCTGTATGTAAATTGAAGTTACTTCTCATTTGCGGACCAATTAGAATAAGTCTAGCCCTTGCATTTTTTTTCCTACTATATGTCCCACTTTCTATTCATGCTGTGGCATCTGAGGGTATAGCTCTCACTCTCTACCATGGGACTTTTAATGAATACTCTTAATACATATCTTTGTATACCCAGGTCCTGGCATGGAGGAAGTAGTAAGTGCAGTAGTAATACATATTAAGTGTATAGATTTACTAAAACAATGAATGAATCTCTACAACAGTTTGGAGACTTTTAATGTTTAATTGGGTTCATTGCTTCACACTCTATTAAATTTTCCTTAGGAATACTGTGATCTCTTATTTGATTTTAGCCACAAGAGAGCAGGAACGAATGGAGTTGGTCAGTCAACTTGACAGAATCTCTTATCCTTGGAGTGATCATGGTAGTTGTAGGAGGTCTGACAGTGAAGTTCACAAACTGATCCCAGAAAGTGTTCCATACCTCATTGCTGAATATCACTACAGTCACCTCTGAAGAACTTCCTTTGGGAAGCTATGCACCGATGCCAGTGCCTAGTCCACTCTTCAGAGCTATTTTGGAATCCTTTTTCTGGAATGGTCATCAGAGCTGTTGTTGCAATAGGAGGTCTAACAATTAAGTTTGTGAACTAATCCTAGAAAAAGTGCTTTATAGGGTGGACTGGGTGATGGTGTCAGTGCATAGCTTCCCAAGGGGAGTACTTCAAAGGTGACCCAAGTGATAATCAACAATGAGGTATGTAGCACTTTAGGATATGTTGATGAGCTTAATTATACAACCTCATATGTGCTGTTTCCAGTATTTTCTGGGTATTGGAATATGGTGTAGGAGTTAGTCCTACCTCTCCCATCCTCTTTTGCTTTTGGGGGGTACCACATGGAAATCTGTGCCTTCTCTTAGTAAAAATTTATTATTTTTCCTCACAGAACAAATACAGTCATTCATATATGCTATTTCTCTTAGCCCACAGATGACACTAATGATTTCTTGAAAAATTCATTACTAGAATCTGATAGTGTTTTTATTGGTGAGTATATTTATTATAATAATGCTATATTATTTATATATTACACAATTACACTTATATTTCTTGGAAAATGTCTTTCTCCATAGTTGCAAAACCAGTACTGTTTGCTGTTGTGCAAGCTAATTAAAAAAAGGAACATTCTCTTATACTGTGTTAAATAAATGTGATCATCAAATGTGGCATATAAAAGTTTTCAAATCAAAATTACTGAAATGAATTTTAAATGTCTTAGGCATAGTTGACCAAAAAAAGAAAAAAAACCCAAAACCCAAGTAATCCTGTACATGAATGTTCCTAACACCTTTATCTCTAATATCCAAAACTGGGATCAGCCCAAATGGCCTTTAACAGATGAAAGGTCAGACAAAATGAGACATGCGTATTACAGAATACTGCTCAGCAATAAAAAGGAGCAAACTATTGAAACCTGCAATAACTTGGATGACTCTTAAGGGAATATGCTGAGCAAAAAAGCCAGTCCCCGTAAGTTACATACCACATTATTCCATTTACATTGAGAACAGACTAGTGGCTACCAAGTGTTGGGAGTTAGGGAGAAGTATCTATAGTTAGAAAAGGGCACCAGGAGGGGTCCTTGTGGTTTTGTAACTGACATCTTGTTTGTGGAGGTAGATACATAGATGGAAAAGGCAGTAAAATCAGAAAGAACTTAATGCACACATGCAAACGTACATCTGAGTACAGGTAATATGGTAAATTTTTATAAAGCTTGTGGGTTTTATCAGTATCAATATCCTGGTTGTGCGATTGCACTGTAGTTTTGCAAAATGTACCATTGGGGTAATCCTGGCAAAATAGTAAAAGGGATCTCTTATTATTTTTTACAATTGCATATAAATCTACATTTATCCTAGTAATTATTTCAGTTAGAAACATAGGAATAGTTTTAGAAGATATGTGAATTTGCTATGGGATCTTTTTTTTTTTTAGTTACTATAATACACCCTTGTAATTATGTACTTTGATAGTAAGTGTTTCTACTATCCTAAGACCACCAAGGAATTAATTCTCTCGTCTACATTTTAGTTGCATTTCATAAGAATTATTTCAGATTTTTTATGATAGAAATTCCTGATTACATTTCTTAGTGGCTTTTTAAAAAAAATGTGTTTTCCTTTAGAAATTTCCTTATGGAGAGTGAGTACGTGAGCCAGCAGGAAATAAGGATGGGAACATAGCTAGTCTATGGAGGCATCAGGAAAATGTGACCTGTCCTTCGTAACAATGAAGATAGTATGGGCCACTCAGGATAGTGTCTCAGGATACTTCATTATGGTAGACCAGAGATACAGCAGTCTGTCTTTTTGGTTAATGATCATTGCAAATGTGTCATAGTGATGACTGTGTTAACCACTGTTCTAATGAATTTAAGGCTGCTGGTTTCAGTGTTTTAAAAATAATTTTTAGAAACTATAAAATACACATAAGCATAAAATTGACCATCTTAACCATTTTTCAGTGTACATTTGCTGGTGTTATGCACCTTCATATTATTGTATAACCACTACTAGCATTCATGGTCAGAACTCTTCATCTTAAAACCTGAAACTCTTCATACTAAACAATGTTCCCCATTCCCTTATCCCTCCATCCTCTGTCAACCACAATTGTATTTCCCATCTCCCTGAAATTGACTATTGTAAGACTTCAGGTAAGTGGAATCATACAGTATTTGTCCTTTGATGACTGGGTTAGATCACTTAGCATAATATCCTCGACATTCTTCCATGTTGTCATATGTGTCAGATTTTCCCCTCTCTTTAGGGCTGAATAATGTTGCATTTTATGTATGTACCACATTTAGTTTATCTGTCCACCTGTTAAGAAACACAAGCATCTTTCACCTTTTGGCTGTTGTCAATAATAGTGCTAAGAATATGTGTATACAGATACGTGTTGAAGTCACTGCTTCCAATTCTTTTGCACGTATACCAAGAGTTAGAATTGCTGGATCTTATGGTAATTCTGTTCTTAATTGTTTGAAGACTCACCGCTCTATTTTTCTACAGCACCTGCACCATTTTATATTCCCACACACAGTGTAAAAGAGTTCTAATTTCTCTACATCCTTGTCAACACTGTTTTCTGGGGTTTTTTGCTAGTAGCCATCCTTGTAGGTAGAAAGGGGTATCATTGTGGTTATGCTTTGTATTTCCATAATAATTAGTGATGTTGACTACTGGTGTATTTTGGAGAAATGTCAGTTTAAGTACTTTGGCAATTTAAAAAATTAGGTGGTTGGGGATTTTATTGTTGTCGAATTGTAGGAGTTCTTTGTTACATATTTCGGATATCACCCCTTATCAGCTATATGATTTAGAAATGTTTTCTTTATGATCAGTTGCCTTTTTATTCTGTTGATTCTGTCCTTTGATGCACAAAAGCTTTTAATTTTGATGTAGCTCAATGTGTGTTTTCTTTTGTTGCTTGTGCTTTAGGTGTCATATTCAAGAACTCAGTGCCAAATCCAAACCCATGTAGCTTTCCTTTTTGTTTTCTTCTAAGAGTTTTGTAATTTTAGCTCTTCTATCTAGGCATCTAACAAGAGAATGTCAGAACATACCAGGCAGAAACTGATGGAAATGTGGGGAGGAATATACATCCACTGTTAAGGTTGGAGATTTCAACACTTCTCCTTTAGAAATGGACAGATAAAATAGTAGGCAGAAAATCAATGAAGACATAGTTGAACTCAACACCATCATCAGTCAGACATCTGTGGACTATTTCATTAATAACAGAATACACATTCTTCTCAAACTCACATGGAACATTCAGGATGGACCACATCCTGAGCAATAAAACATACCTCAACAAATTCAAAAGGACAGAAATCCTAAAATGTTTGTCTCAGACCACAATAAAAGTTGATAGAAATAAAAAACATAGACACTGGAAAATCCCCCCAAACTTGGAGATTAAACACCACACTGTTAAATAACACTGTTTTTAGAAATAACTCACTTGCTGTCGATTTAGTTTTGCTGACTTCTTCATTCACAGCAGAGATAGAAACCAGTGGTGCTTGTGGTCTGTTACCCACAGATCTTGGTTGAATAGAATCATGAATGTCTATAGATTTCTGTGATATTGTATCCTAATAAAATAACAAATTAAGTATAAATCTGGTGAATAGACCTTATGGATGAAAATATTTTCTATTATGCCATTAAAAATTATATTATGTCCTTGCAAAATGACGTTCTATAAATTACAATTATACACACAATGAGAAAAGTATGTCAAATTACTTGTACCTAGATAAAAGCTGGGGCACTGTGAAAATTATATTATGTCCTTGCAAAATGACATTCTATAAATTACAATTATACACACAATGAGAAAAGTATGTCAAATTACTTGTACCTAGATAAAAGCTGGGGCATAGTCTTTCAGAGAAAAGCTTCCTATCTGCCCCTCACTGGGCTCAAGGCCTGACACCATCCACTAGCAAGAGATACAAATGCTAAATTTCACTGCATGGGAAAACTAGTCAGCAAAACTTGTCAGTATTCATGAAATCTAAACAGAATGCACATTTGGCAGAGAGGAGGGGCTGAGCTGAGGGAAGCTTTCCAGGGTTGAGTTTAAGAACAAGAAAGGTCAGTGTGAAGGTCATGCCTAAAGTGTGGTGTCTGGAAAAAAAACTCACCACTGATGTCCAAAAGACCTACACAGGAATTCTACTCTAGTAGAGTAATGTAACCCTGGATAAAATGATCTATTTTTCTTTGGTAAGGTTTTCTGATCTGAAAATAGAAGAGAGGTACAGGTAATAAATCCAGAACCATAGCACAGTGTCAGGCAATGAATGGCAGCTGACACAGTTACTACTCCAGCTTTATTTTGTTTGAAAAGTACATTCAGAGAAGAGAGAACTTGGCTTTAGGAGATGTGCTTAACTTCTCTTATTCTGACATAACAGTCCCAACCTCCTGCAACCTTGTCCAGTAGTATTTATATTTGAACATCATGGCCACCCTCAAATAGTTTTTCCTGCTTTTACCTTTTTGCAATAAGACATTTCATTATAAAATACATTTTTTAGATAAAATATTATAGGTTTATTTAAAACTTAATTCCCAGGCAGCGCCTGTGGCTCAAGAAGTAAGACACTGGCTCCATATACTGGAGGTGGTGGATTCAAAACCAACCCTGGCCAAAACAAACAAACAAACAAACAAACAAAAAAAACAGCGATGGGAAAAAAAAAACTTAATTCTCACCTTGAGTATGCAAAATACAAACGCCACAAAATGTTCATTTTACTATGTAGTTTATAAATATACAAAACAGAAGTTTGCTTAAATTTATATTATATTGGGTGGTGCCTGTGGCTCAAAGGAGTAGGGCACCAGCCCCATATGCTGGAGGTGGCAGGTTCAAACCCAGCCCCTGCCAAAAACTGCAAAAAAA
>NW_003852781.1:139618-150489 GCF_000181295.1 Otolemur garnettii
AAAACAGGGTGATCTTTGTGCTTATATTGCATCAAAACACAATTCAAGGGAATTCTGGTCTTCCCTCCCCCAACTCACAGACCTAATTTATACCCTGACAGCCACAACTTCCAGCCACCCTCTCAGCATTTCTGTTAAGTCCAGGAATATTCAAGTTGGATTTCGACTTAGAATGATAGAAGATTCAGTCACAGACCCCATCGGTTCTTTGATTTTTGACTTTTGGCTTCCTCCTGTTCCCTGAACATTCATTCACAAGTTGACTCAGGTGGGAACTTGACCATGATTGTCCTGCTTTCCAGCTGGGCTCTTCCCTCCTCCTTAGGAAGACAATGTGAAAGGTATAAAATACTGAATTATCTTCTGGCAGTGTGGGTCATGTCCACTGTTTGAGACTTAAAAGTGCCTCTTCATGTGTAAGGCGAGGGGGTCCGACCTAGAAAATGCACGGTCACACTTCTGGCACTGGATCTGGAGGTGCCCTGTGTGTTTGCAGTAGTGCCTCCTCAGTTCATCTTACCGGGTGAATTTCCAGCCACAGCCATCCCGGTCACAGTGGTAGGGTTTCTCACCTGTGTGGGTTCGCAAGTGTACTTTGAGATGAAAACTCTTTGTATAGGTTTTGCAGTAGCCAGCACAATCACATGTGTGGGTGGTGGTTCTTTTCCGGGGCCATGATCTTCTTCCCCTCCTTGGCTTGGGCTCCTCCAGAATGCAGGAACCCAGTGGCATGAGTTCTTGCTAATGGAGCTGTGGGACAGGTGGCTGCATCTGGTCTGGCAGGAAGGGTGAGTAGGTTGCACCAAGGTAAGGGTGGAAGCCTGGGGGTAATGGCAGCTCAAGACATTGTGGGTGTGATTCCAGGCCATGTTTTTCAAATTTGGCTCAAAATAAACCCCTTCAAATTTTATAGAGTTTGGATTCTTTTCTGCTTGGGGAGGGAGCAGCTCCAAATTTTGTTTTCATTCACATCCCCCATTAAACTGATGCATGCAATTGTCTTGAGTCTAAAATTCTAAAATTAGAACTATGAAGTATTTCTATGTAAATTATCTGTTAGTTTACATATGCATACGTATCTCCACATACGTTTGTATATTGTCTACATATGGTACCAATTTAACTTGAGAAACTGAGTGCTCAGAAATTAAGTAAATAAATCCAAGTGCTTTTCAAGATCATGTGATTTTAGTAATCTTTGGTGAATAAAGATAATTTAAACACTGTTAGTAAGCAAAATAAGATAAAAACATCTCTGCAATTAAACAGTTTGAGTCTATCAGCCAGGTGGGTTTGTACTCTTTGCTACATGTTTTAAGGTCATAAAACTGTAGCTTCTGTGATACGAGATTATGCCTTCAGATTCAATCTTTTAAAATTCTGAGGTTTAGCCACATGGCCATGGTAAGGCCTGGAGACATCTGGAATTCTCCCAGCCGCACTGTGCATTCTGGTTACGCCATAAAGACTCAGGCATTGTTGCTACAGGTTTGTCCTTACTCCCGAGCTCTACGCTCCATGTGTAAACTGAAGACCCAGATGGCCCCTGTCCTTCCCTTCACAACCATCCTTGGGTGCCACATGCCTACTTGGGACCCAGGATGCCTGAGAAAGACATAACGGGGGGGGGGTATCTGTGTCTACTTTCAAAATTCTTTTAGGTAATTTAAAGTCATGTTATGTTAAATTAAGTAACAGATAATCATCAGATGTCTGCGCCATTTCTAAGCAAGTTCAAATGAATAATATTGAAAACAAGTTTACATTTATGTACTTTGACATTTCACTTTCATATGGTATAACAAAGCCAATCATACTTAGATCTGTTAATAAAAAATGGAGACTGATCAAACATTTCAAAATTTGTTTTATTTCCTAAGTTTTGCACTGAAGATAAGGGTTACTGGAAGTTAACATTGTAATTAATGTATGTAATCAAAGCCACTAGATAGAAGAGAAATAATACTACATATAATGTTTGTTTTAAAAAGGACTTTTTGGGGTTATAAAGTCTATAAGAAGTCATAGGGATATGGCTTTTGTTAAAAGGAAGGAATTTTTTTCTAGTTTAGAAATTATTAAGGATTGTTTTAAGTTAGGGAAATAAAGAATGATGGATAAATATATTTGTATATAAAAAGTTGGGAAAAAAAGAGAATGGAAAAATTTTGTACAGTTATCAAAAGTTTATGGAACTCTTCCTTTGTGGTCAAAACTGATTGAGATGGAACATGTTGGTTTATAGTGTTTCATTAAATTTATCTTTACCTTTAGAAAAACACTATTGGAAAGGGAAAATTTGGTTTTTGCTTTAATTTTTTATTATTTTTTATTAAGTCATTCTTAGATAGATCATAAATACATTTATGCCATTATAGGATTCAACGTGTTGATTATTTGTACAAATTGGTGGGAATGCAAGCTAGTGCATTCCTTTTTGAAGGAAGTTTGGAGAACACTCAGGGATCTAAATATAGACCTGCCATTTTATTTGGCAGTTCCTCTTCTAGGTATATGTCCAAAGGACCAAAAATCATTTGGCAATAAAGATATTTGCACCAGATTGTTCATTGCAGCCCAATTAGTTATTGCCAAGTCATGGAAGAAGCCCAAGTACCCATCGACCCATGAATGGATTTTGCTTTTAAGCAAGATTTTCATGTAGTATTAATAGAAATAGTAAAAAATTTTGTCTTTAGAGTAAATTGCCTAAAAAGTAGGAGAGAGAGACAGATTCAGTCTGCCTCTTTATTAGCCTTTTAGTTTGTTTTTATCAGGTTTCCTGATTGTTTGGGAAAGTGTGTCCTCTCCAACAAAGGTCAAGGACATTACTATTTAAAATCATTTTTTTTAAATTTTGGATTAATAACAATTAGGTTAGAATGTATGTATTTGTTAGGTAAGATCCCTGTCATAGTTGTGCCCCTAACCCAGAAGGTGTCCCATGTACCATTACATTGTGCCCATTAGGTGAGAGCACACCAATCCCTCTCCCCTCTCCCTCCTCTCCCCTCCCACCTCTCCCCTCCCTCCTCCCTCTCCCCCAACTTGAATTAAATTAAATTATTTTGTTCTTGTGGGGGTGTGTAGTAATTCGTATACTACAGTGGTTCTCAACCTTCCTAATGCCCCAGCCCTTTAATATAGTTCCTCATGTTGTGGTTGACCCCCAAACATAAAATTACTTTTGTTGTTACTTCGTAACTGTAATTTTGGTACTGTCATGAATCATAATGTAAATATCTGATATGCAGGATGTATTTAGGTGACCCCTATGAAAGGGGAGTGGTTGGGGGTTGAACAACCCTTTCACAGGGGTCATGGCCCACAGGTTGAGAACTGCTGGTATTCAGGCTTATTAATATTGAAGACATTGGATACTTGCTTTTCCAGTCTTGTGATACTTTACTAAAGAGAAAATTGTCCAGATTTATCCAAAGTTAATACAAAAGATGTAAAGTCTCCATCTTTTTTATTTTTCTTCTTAAAACAGAATCTCATTCTGTCACCCTGAGTAGAGAGCTGTGGCTTTATAGCTCACAGCAAACTTAAACCCTTGGGTTTAAACGATTCTCTTGCCCCAGGTCCAAGTCACTGGGACTATAGGTGCCTGCCACATGTCCTGCTGGTTCTTCCATTTTTGGTAGAGGTAGTGTCTTGATTTTGTTCAGGCTGGTCTCAAAATCCTGAGCTCAGGGATCCACCTGCCTCAGCCTCCAAGAGTGATTGCAGGATGTGAGCTGTTGCTCCCAGACAAGTCTCCATGTTTTTATGGGTATATAATATTCTTGCAATATACATATACTGAGTTTAAGAATCCATTCATGGGGTTACTGGGCACTTGGGGTGATTGTACATCTTGGTGATTGTAAATTGAGCTTTGATAAACAAGCTAGTGTGAAAGTCCTTGTGCTGAAATGATTTCTTTTCTTCTGGGGAGATACCTGGTTTTTGAAATCTTTATCACTTTGTCTAAACGAAGGATTTATTTTGCAGTGAGCTGTGATTGGATTTTATGATATCAAATGTTTAACTTTTGTTATTTGACACACATCTACCAGTTAAAATTTCAAATTTTATCTTGTTTTTTGTTGAGGTAGAGTCTCACAGAGTCACTGGGGTAGAGTGCCATGTCGTCATAGCTTGCAGCAAGCTAAAACTCCTGTGTTCAAATGATCCTCTTGCCTCAGACTCCCATGAAGCTGGGACTATAGGTGCCCACTGCAATGCCCAGTGACTTTTCCAGTTTTAGCAGCCATGGGGCCATACTTTGCTCAGACTGGTCTGGAACTCCTGAGCTGAGGTGATCCACCAGCCTCTGTCTCCCACAGTAATGAGGTTAGAGCTGTGAGCCACTATGCCTGGCCTCAAATTATTTCCCAAATCAGGGCCCTAGTAGTGCAAGAGAGACATGCTTGTTTTATTTTGTATCCAAAATAATGGAAGAATGGTCAAATATGAATAGATGTTTAACATCCTTTGGTGGTATTTACATAAATGGGTAATGAATGTGTTTCATAATTTTATGAGACCACAAACATTCTGATATGATTTGGTATATATTACCAGCAATAATTGTAACAGTGTACAAGGGTTAGCACTTAGACGTTAGGGGTCCTGTGTCATGGTGTGGGTAAGGTTCAGGGTTAGCGTTTAGAGTCAGGGTCAAGGCTAGGGTCTGGACTAGGATCTGGCCTAGGGTAAGGGCTAGAGTTAGGGTCCAGTCGAGGGCTAGGTTTAGGATTAGGGTCAGGGTCAGGTTTAGGTTCAGGGTCAGGGTTAGGGGTCAGGGTCAGGGCTAAGGTTAGAGTCAGGGATAGGGCTATGGTTAGGGTCAGGTTTAGGGTTTAATTTTAATGTTAGTGTTAGGGTTAGGGATAGGGCTAGAGTTAGGGTTATGTTAGGGCTTAGGGCTGGGGTTTAGGGTTTTGGGTTTCGGGTTTAGGTGTCTGGCTAGGGCCTTGATGTGAATCCTACCTCAGGAAATTTAAACTTTTACTGATGTAATTAGCTGGGAAATATCTAATTTAGTGTACATTTCGGAGATTTCTTTGAATGAAAGAGATATTTGACCCTGTCTCTGCCCCTAAACCCCCTACCCTAAGCTTCTGTGCAGTTTCAAAGATGTGGCTGAGGCCTGATCCCTGAGTCACAGGGCACTTCAGGTTTTGTTTGTGGTATAGAGGGGCACAGCATTTTATCCATGAGTAGTAGCTACATGTGCTATTTTATTTTCATACTTAATTGAAACTTATGAGCACAGACTGTAATAATAGGATTGGCCTGTCTCCTCCACAGCAGGCTTCACAAAGCACCCTATCAGTATATGAGGTCTACATACCTGGAGTCCCATGGGGCATGAACTGCTGGGCTCTCCCGTTTGTCAGTTATGACCCAGTGCAGGGTACCCAGGGTGACCACAAGTCCCTCTGTGTTGGACAGGGATCCTCTTCTCTTTCCTGGGTTTTGTGGTGGGCATTAGTGGGAAGAGGAGAGCAGAGATGGCCTGGGTTGGAGTCTGTGTTCTCTGACACGATGTGCCCCATTTGAATGTGGTTCCTGGTATGTGCCAACGTCAGTGTTAACTTCTTAGAGAACTGACAGTCCAAATTTGTCTGCAAAATGGAGACCAAAGGCAGTTATAATTCATGTGTCTTTAAACAGGGAACTGGATTTAAGCAAATCTGGAATTCTGTGAAAGAGTTAGAAGGATTCTACATATGTGCTGCTTTGGAAGATGCTACCGGATACCCTGTATCACGGCAGATGCTGTGAAATACGTGTAGCACTTTAATGTAATTCTTTTTATTCGAAACAGTAATAAATATTTTCACATGTATAGAGAACTTTCCAGAAGGAGTCACAACCGATATTCACAATAGGGCCCTCTGGGAATTGGGATTAAGTGGCTGTTTGCTTCTTACTTTTGGCCCTTCAGTGAAATCTAGCTTTTTTACAGTGTATGGTTAATAAGTAGAAGAGTTAGGAGATTAGGAAGAATACAGTTTCCATAGTTAGCAGGCAGCTGGTTCCAGGGCTGTGCACTGGATCTGTCATTTGTGGGCATGTCCACAGCACGTGGAGTTCTGGGATCTGGGGCTGAGTAATAGAGTGGATCCTCCCAGGGCCCGACAGACACTGCTTGCTGGCAGTGCATGGACCTGGATCTCATGTGGAGACAGCAGGGACAGGTCTCACCTGAGCCCTCAACCTTAACTCATGGCAGGTGGGCCTCAACCCAGCTGTGGAGCAGCTTTTGGCGTAGGGGCTGCTCCAGTTCTTGGGTCCTGTGGGATCCAGAGATGCCTTCCTGAGAGGAGGGTTTGTGTTGACAGCTTCACAGAAGGGAGGGTGCAAGCAGTGTGGACGACATGTGGATCCACATGCCCATGGGCGTGGGCAGTGTTGGAGGTGACCCTTTCACAGAAACAAAGGGGGAGTTGGCTGCTCCCTAGGGAGATGACCTAAGCAAGGGGCTCATCACTCAACCAGTACTGTCATGTTGGTGCAGCCGGAGTGGGACAAGCTCTATGGGAAGTTTACTTCCAACCTGCAGGAGGTGCACCAGAAGACATGCCTTAAGAATCTGGTGTTGGAGCACAAGCTATAGGTGCTGAGGGCTGCTGTGGAGAAAAGGGAGGTGTAGTTCTGGAGCCTCTGACAGAGCCTTCCTGGTGGCCTCTTACCTGATGTCAGGCTTCTGGAGCTGCCCTGTCCTCTACTCCCTGGACCTGGTTGGGAGGAGTCAGAGGGACAGGTGTCCCTCCCTTCCAGACACTGGAATCCTAGGTGACTGGGGTGACCAGTAGCTGTCAGGCATTTGGCTCCCTGTAAGCCCTCAGGTATAGATGGTCCATACTGTGCCCAGCTGCTGTCCTGAGCTGGAAACAGATGGTTTTGAAACCCCCCTCCATCATACCCAGTGCAGCAAGGCCAGCTTGTCCCAGACATATAGCCTTCCATGGCCACAGGACACCTTTCCATCTCTGCTATTTGTGCCACACAAGGCCTGAGGAGAAGCAGACATCTGGGCTGTAGGCCTGAGTCTTCTTTAGCTGTCCACAGAACTGTTTTTTTTTTTTTTTTTTAATCCTGAGAACTACCTCGAGCCCCATTTCTAAGGTGATTTATTGGTCTATAGGTCAGCTGAACATAAATTCCATCTGCTTACCACAGACTCTAGGCCCAGGGGATCAACTGTTTCACCTCAGTCACCTAATCTCCAAGACACTCTCACGTGGCTTTCCCCCCTTTGTTATGAGATCATAACTGTGTACGAGTAGAGTATAAATGTCTTAACACAATTAAATAAGTGAGGTGAAGGCTATTTAAGCAGTTTGATGTAAGGATTCTTACCTGCCCATGCACCTACTCACCTGGGAAGCTGTCCTCCACCTGAGGCCTGAGCCAGTGAACTTCTGTTGAGTTGTCCTGGATCCCCCTAGTGTTGAGGCCTGCAGGGCCTAAGCTGAGGGGGCTGCTATGAAAGGACTGTCAGCTGTGCTGGTGTGCTGTGAGGTTATGCTGTGTGTGAACATGTGAGCGTGTGAGGGTATGCTGTGTTGTGTGTGCATGCGAGGGTGTGCTGTGAGTGTGCCATGCCCATGCTTTGTCCCTAGAGGCTCTGTGTCACTCAGCCATTCTCCCTCCATGCAGTCATGGGATTCTGTTCTTGGTGATCACTCAACCTTAGCCTTTGATTTAACAGAAAGAAGGCAGGACGCTCAGCCCAGCGGCCAGGCTCTGGGCTCTCTGAAGATTCAGGTTCAAAGCTGGGTCAAGCTGGGCTCCAGTCCTCACTCACTCACCCTCACTCTGGGTGGATCATTTAGTCACCTAAACCTATGTTCAGTGGGCAAAGTGGGTGGGAAGGCATAGTCCCTTCCTCATGTGTGTCTGGTAGAGAGTCATTGAGATGATCAACTTACAACTCAACCACAGTGTCTGGAACTCAGCACCTATCTGAAGAATTCACCGTGACCTGGGTTGCCAGAGTGGCATACTCTCATCACCACCCATAGCTTGAGGAGGGCTGTGAGCAGTGGCTCTTCATTCCCTCCGTGTCATCCCTGTGCAGACTGGTTCATGTGGAAATGACAGCATTTCTGAACCAATATCCCGCCAGTTGTCTGGGTCTCACCATAGCTGCTACCCCGCACAGGTTCAACTTTCAGTCTGAAGGCAAGGCAGAGTGTTGGTGTCACCACGTTCTCAGGACACGGTGAGAGCCAACAATTTTAGGTATGGCCTTCAGGCCTTCCTATGGCCAGTGCTTCAGGGAGCACACAGAAAGCAACACCATGGTACCAGCTTTGGGGGTTTATATTTTTGAGACAGTCTCACTCTTTAAACCTTGGTAGAGTACCGTGGCATCATCGTAGCTCACAGCAGCCTCAAGCTCTTGGGCTTAAGCATTCTTCCTGCCTCAGCTTCCCGAGTAGCTGGGACTACAGTTATGCAACATAGCACCCAGCTAGATTTTCTATTTTTAATAGAGATGAGGTCTCCCTCTTGCTCAGTCTGGTCTTGAATGCCTGAGGTTAAGCTACCCACCAGCCTCACCCTCTCAGATGGCTAGGATTACAGGTGTGTGTGCCACTGAACCAGTCAGTGACACCAACTTTTGAGAAAAGACTGCCCAGCAAGAAGACTAACTATGGGTGGGCTGCTGTCACAGTCCCTTGCTCAGGACACAGCTAGAGACGCATGACAGTACAAAGGCTCTGTTCCCTCGTTTGGGTTCTGGGCAACCTTCTGGCCTCAGAGAGCAAGGAAAAGGATTTATGAATGTTGACTTGGCAGGGTCTAATGGGACCACTTCAAATCTGGCCATTTACGGTAAGGTATGTTGAGGCAGGTGTTCATCCCAGATCTTCCAGCGCAATGGACAAAGGTGCCCTTGTTCAGGGTCTGGTCACGTCCCAGTCTTCTTGGTTCTGAGTGTTGTTAGAGTTTCAAGCTTTTCGAATTGCAGATGCCAGACTGCGTGACTTCAGGCTGTGATGTCTCCAAGTTGACTTTCATGTTGTTATCACCAGAATAGGTCTGGTTTGGTTTAGTCCCATGGTGACAGCGGCTTTTCTCCATGAACCTTTCTTCTCACCCGCTTTTCCTTTTTGCTTGTTGATACGTTCATCTTAGGTTTGTCAATGGAGAGGTCACTCTTCCGCTGTCCCACCTGGAGTTGCTTTGTCCAGGCCCCTGAGTCCAACCTGGAGAGACCATGGCAAATTCTTGTCTCCAGGGCATGTAGGGTCCCTGGGGACCTGAGTTCAGCATGTGACCTACCACTTTGAGGCTCTCACCTCCCTAAAGCCTCACCAGCAATTACTGGGTCCTCGCCCCAAAATTTGTTTCCCAGCATCTGTTTTGAAGGAACCCAAAGAAGACATCTGTGCCTAGCTCAGATCTTTGAAAATTTCCCTCATTAGTACTTTTCTGGGAGACACACTGTTAATCAGGAGTACTTCCCCTGGGGGTACAGGAGAATGTTGTCCTTGTATTTTGACTCTTCTGTGGTCATTTATTAGGTGACAAGAATCAGGGCCAGCACTACCATCTCAGTGGAAAGGTTTAAGCTGAGAAACGGTCAAACCAGGCATGGTGCCAGGTGCAGCACCTCATGCCTGTGGTCCCAGCACGCTGAGAGGCTGGGGATCAACTGAGCCACCCAGGGAGTTGTGGCTGCAGTGAGCCACGATCATGCCACTGTACTCCAGCCTTGGTGACAGGACAAGACCCTGTCAAAAAATCCCCGAAGCAGAAAACCCAGGAATGGTGAATGCATAAAGAGTGTGCTTCATACCCCATTTCTCCTCCACAACAAAGGGATCTCAGCCATCACAGCTGCGAGGGGAAGGCTCAGCCCTTCAGCCCAAGGAGCATTCTCCCCACTTCCTGAGAGCTCTCACACACTTTGGCTGTTTTCAGAAGGCCCTTGTTGACTGGGTTCTGGTTGTTAGAACCAAGTGGCTGAAGTTTTTGTTTGTTTGCTCCCCTGAGTGACCCCAAAATACCTATTCTCTGGGTGATCAGGAGGCAATCAGTGCACGCTGGTGAAGCAGGGTTCTGGAGCTCAGGAGAACATGCAGTCCTATAACCCTGGGTCTCCTTGGGCTCAAGAAGGACCCACTCAATACAAGGCCCCACTGACCCTACTCTGGCACCTGTGCCAAGTGCCCACGACAATTTATGGAAGCAAGTCTAAGCAGGTGTGCTGCTTGAGACCTACAAAAACCTCTGCAGTCCCTCTGATCTCAATGTGCTCTAGGTCCACACTGCTGTTTCAGCATGAGCTCTCCTCTGGTATTTACTGAATCTTCAAGTTTACCCTATCTTCTGTTAAAACTTTCTATGGTTGTAATTATTCTGGTTGGTTATTTCTATCACAGACCCCCTCCAAAGACCCCAGGGTGAATTGGGGCTTGTCATTCTGATGTGTCATTATGATTACAATCTCCAAAACCTTCCTGTTTAAAGAGAGAACAGGAGACAAAAGCCACAAACCATGTGATGGCACTCGGGCTGGAGGGGGTCTGGCATGAAGAGGTCTGGCCTTGGAAGGTCATGGATACTGACATTTCTGACACCCTGGTGTCACAGACAGCCTAGAGTACACACAAGGTGGTGACCATTTGTCACACACTGGCTGTTCTGCTGGTGAGCGTCTGTGTTAGAGAAGATGCAGCCCCATTGGAATCCACTGCCCTGCAGGGCCTTAGGCTAACTCTCTGTCCTAACCTACTATTGCTGCCTCCCCCAAACCTTTATATGTACTGCAAGTATCTTGCCCACATGGAATTTGTCCCCAAGTAGAATGCAAGTCCTTCAGATTGGAACTATTTTCTTTCTTTCTTCTTCTTCTTCTTCTT
>NW_003852781.1:150509-158040 GCF_000181295.1 Otolemur garnettii
TCTTCTTCTTCTTCTTCTTCTTTTTTTTTTTTTTTTTTTTTTCTGTTAGGAGACAGATTCTCACTGTGTTGCCCAGCCTGGAGTGCAGTGGTGTAATCACAGCTCACTGCAGCCTCCAACTCCTGGGCTCAAGCAATCTTTCTGCTTCAGCCTCCCAAAAAGCTAGGATTGTAGGATACAGGTCACAATCATCCCTGGCTAGGTAAACACATATATGTACACAAACCCACAGGCACACAGACACACATATTTTTTTCTTTTTTAGAGATGGGAGTCTTTCTATGTTGATCAACTTGGTATCAAGCTATCCTCTCACTTTAACCTCCTGAAGTGCTGGGAGTACAGTGGGACACACTGTGACTGGTCTTTTTTTTTTCTTTATTTTCTTAGCGATTCCTTCTCATTAAATGTCTGGTAGCATTCACCAGCAAATATCCTCTACCACTGAGTCCCAAAAGATGGTTCTCCTGGGACCATCTTTTGAATGAACAAAGGGTCACTAAAGGAGAAAATGGACTTTTGGATGAACAAAAGGTGACTAGATAAGAAAGTGGACTTCCAATGTTCAAAGGGAGAAAAGAATGTCTTTCTTTTGACAATGATTCTTGGCTTGGCCCATCTTTGGATAAGCTCCTGAGCCCTCCTGGGCCAATCTGCATTTCCATGTATAATGCAGGGTTTGCAAAGAGCTTGGTAAGTCCTCTTAGCAAGAATAGCCTCAATATATGATGATCCCCCACAACCCCCAGGTGCTGTCTGATGTCCCTGGCTTGCCTTCTGGGAGGTGGGTTTGGCCAGAAACCCCCTTACCCTTTGTGTTTCTTCTTAGTAACGTTCCATCCACAGTCCCCCACCTGCTCCTTGGCTATAATTCCTGCTTGCCTGTGCTGTATTTTTCCCAGGCCAAGGAAGGTCAAAGATTATCAGCAAACCACCAGAAGCTGGAAGAGCCAAGGAAGGATCCTCCTAAACGTGATCCAGACCCTGCCAGCAACTTGATTTTGGAATTCTAGTCTCTAGAACAGTGAGGTAACCAATTTCTGTTTTAAGCCATCTAATCTGTAGTACTTTGTTATGGCCACCCTGGGAAACTAATACACTGGCTATCTCAGTACTAAAGATTGCATCTTTTCCTCTGGCCCATCTTGCTGATCACAGCAACATTCAGAAGATGATTATGTAGATGAGAAGGGATAGTAGAGAAGTCAGGACTTGGACCAGAGAAGGAGCCAAGGAAATGGGCATGGCAAGTGGAGGGCTAAATTGAAAGGTCAGAGGAGATGTGGCTATGAATGGCACAGTCAGCAGAGGCTACAGGGGAAATTGGTTTTATTTTGAGCATCCAAGTTTTCCTGAGCTCAGTCTCCAAACACTTGAGACATTTCATTCTGAGAGGCTTCCTCTCACTTCAGGAATGCAGATCACATCCAGAGTCCAGAATCAAAGGCTGAGCGTATCCTCTATGGGCAGCAATGTCTCCTTCACCACACCACATCCTGCTCAACTTTTTCTTCCAAGAGACCCTGAAGCACATTTAATGATGTTTCAGCTGGGGTGGGAATGGGAGGCCTGAGTCCTCATCCCCCCAGGAGGACATGAAGACTTGTTCATAATCTTGCAGGTGATGGTCACTCTGCTCTCCCTGACCTTGGCATGGTCTGAGAGACACTGTGGATTTTAATGAGAACTAAGCCATCACCTTATTTCTTTTAAAAGTCTGTTGTTAAAAGAAGAATGTATTTGCCTCGAGGTTTTTGTTTCTCAATATAAACCGATTGAGGATCTAGGATTCCTCTGGAGGAAGGGGAGGCATTCCCTCCCTGATTGGCCAGGGACACACCCATCCATGCACATATGTGCAGGCACACATGAAGGCACATATACCTTGGAAACCCCTACACCCACACTGATACACCTACCTGGAAACCTGGAAATGCATGACATATCACACATGTACACATGCATGCACACACGTGTCCTTGTCAGGCTTACACTTTAGAGGCTATACAGCTGGGAGGAAACTAGGAGAGGAACCAGGAGATGTCAAGGGAGGAGTGTGGTAGCAGAAGGGAAGGGTACATTAGGACAAGAACCCACATTTCCCCGAAAAGCAGGGAATTCCCTTCCCAAGCTCAACTCAGTCCCATATCCTAGCATTCTGTCCTGGGGACCAGAAATTGATTCTCCAGCAATTGAACCAGATAGACCCCAGGCTTATTATACCTTTCCATCAGGGGTTGGATTCTGTAGGGGCCAGAGTTGAGAGCATGAGTTCCCTGTGGTCTTCCTGGACACATCTCTGTTCAGTGATAAGAGTGGAATGAGGTACATTTTTGGGCTTCAGAAGTCTATGGAGAAAAATTTATTAGAACAGGAGGGCAAAGATACACCCCATAAAACAACCATGGAGGGGATCAGTATGGCAAACAACAAGTCAGCACCCTGTGAATACTGAAGGACCCCTCAACTCTGTTTTTATTCCTCATCTTTACTCATGGAAGTAGAGGATTGTTTAATTAGTTATGCCTGCTCTTTACACTTTGGGGGATCCAAGGGATCACTAGACTTTCTCTGAAGCCTTCTCAGAGCTAGAGTATAGAGGTAGATTGGGGCCACATTTGCTTCCTTGTAATTGTGGAGCTATGGTTTTATTACTAATAACTTCCTCACCCTTCTTGACAATGTCAGACTTCTCCTCTGTGTGTGTTCCCTCATGTGTGTGGAAGTTTGACTTATGGATGAATCTTTGCCCACAAGACCTACAGACATAGAGCTTTTCCACTGTGTGTCTTCTGCTGTTTGAGAAGGGTTGCCTTATGGCTAAATCCTTTCCTACATTCCCTAAAGACACAGGCCTTCTCCCCTGTCTGTGTACTCTGGTGTGCGAGGAGGTTTGATTTATGCCTAAATTTATGCCTACACTGGCTGCAGATGTAGGGCTTCTCCCCTCTGTATGCCCTCTTCTGTGTGAGGAGGGTTGACTTTTGGCTAAAACCTTTCCCACAGTCCCTGCACACATGGGTTTTTCCCCCTGTGTCTGTCCTCTGGTGTGTGAGGAGGTTTGATGTGACTGAATCCTTGCCCACACACTCCCTGCAGATGTAGGGCTTCTCCCCTGTGTGCTTCCTCTGGTGTGTGAGGAGTGTTGACTGATGGCTAAATTCTTGCCTACACTTCCTGCAGGCATAGGGCTTCTCCCCTGTGTGTTTCCTCTGGTGTTGAGGGGGGTTGACTTAATGAAGCTTTTCCCACACTATCCATTAGCAACTTTTACAATTCTTGAGATTCCTATCTTCACGCATAAATGGGTGGTTTCCCCTGGACCCACATTCTGGCCTGGTTGTATCATTCTTTCACCCTTCCTAGAGCTCCCCATTTGTTCTTTAGGTGGGTGGGAAGATATCCCTGAAATCCTGCTATTTTTTAGGGACGGGTCTCACTCTAGCTCAGGATGGACTCCAACTCCAAAGCTCAGGCAATCCACTGGCCTCAGGTTCCCAGAATTCTAGGGCTACTGGGGTGAGCCACCACAGTAATACATCCCTAAAAATTGAGTACACCCACATCATGTGCCTTCTCTACACATCAGCCAGGCCACGACCCTCCAGTAGCGTCATAGGCAGGTTGGCTCCTTACATAGATGGAGTTGCAGTGACTTTTCCTCCATATACTACAAACATCTTCACAGTCATTTGAGACCTTCCTTGACACCTGCACGCCCACCTGCCTCAGGGCTTCCTTTCCTCACACTGATCCCTAGATCCTTCACAGTGTGTGAAGCCATTTCATTCTACTGAGAAATGACACACTTGATGACTTAGGAGAGATCATATCTAATGACTTTTCCTATGAGAGGCAAGGGGTCTGTGAAGTTAGGAGCCAGTTGCCTGGAGACCCATGAATGTGGAAGGCAGCATGGAGTTGTGTCTAAAGTGAGTTTGTGTGAATGAGTCCGAATCTGAGTCTCCCTGTTCAAAAAGACATATTTGACTGAGGACTCTTATGTGCCTAACTCTCCACCAGGAAGTGGGATTCAGGTTGGACCATACAGAGTCATCCAGATCCCACTGACCAAAGGGCTCTAGGTCTTGCTGCCCCAACAAGGTCATGGATTGCCACAAATCACAAAATAAAAATACATCCTTCCTCAGCCCACACAGCAAGCGTTCATGCTTGACTTAATGTCATTCCTTCTTAGCCTGTTTTAGAGTATGAAGTCCACTTTAACAGGTATCCTTAATCAGACTTCTTACCTCCTGGACCTCCACCTTCATCTCTCTCACCTGGAGACTGAGAAGCCCTGAGAGGATCCCTCACTACAGTCTATTGTCTGAAAATTAACCATAGCATCATCTCAGAGTGGAGAACCAAGCAGAAAACTAAAAGTTCCACTGCTGTTACCATTCCACTATGGAAAACCCCAGTGTCTTGGCATGAATCACAGGCCCTATGTTTCCAGGCTTCTCTGTGTCTCTCCAACTTGTGCTCTTACCCTGTCTGGTTCCTTCACCTGAGTGCTCTCTGACACCCTAACTCTTCCCTGCCCCAGGGGCATTACACCAGCTCCACCCTTTGCCCCAAATCCTTTTCCTGCTGCTGTTTGCACCTCTTAAATGCCACCCCCAACTGGAACCTTACCTGAGTACCCTGTGACACTGCACCCTCTCCTCACACTCATGCCTGGGCACCTTTCCTCCACTAGTGGTCTCCAAAGCACTGATCCTGATATGCATATGTCTCTACGTGTGTGTGTGTTGTCTCCTTGTTCATGTGTCAGCAGCCGAGGAACAGAGATTGTGAGCGTCTCCTTCAAGATCCAGTTCCAGCTCCTGGAAAGCTGGTACAGAGCAGGAATTCACAGACAACTAATTGGGATACTGAGTGAATGAAAACAATAGAAGCATATTATGTAGAAATATGGAGGAATTTAAAAAGAACCAACTAAACGGGCCAGGTGAAACTACATTGTTGAGAGAGCTGGTAGGTAAGACACATTGTTTTTTTCCTGCAAGGTTTTCAGCACCATCTGATGTTATAAATTTTGTGCCTGAAGTGTTTAGAATATGAAATGAGAGCAAAAATCTAAACAGTTAAAAGTTCTTCCTAGAATTCAAAGGCTCATGACCTGAATCTTTAATTTCCAAAGCACCTGACTGGAAATTTGACTGACTTTAGACTATGTTTTACTCTACTTAGGAGTTGAGCTAGGCTTGGCACAGTGGCTCATGCCTGTAGTCCCAGCACGGTGGGAGGCTGAATAAGAAGGATCATTTGAGGCCAAGAGTTGAAGGGGGCATTGAGCTATGATTATGCTACAGCCCTCCAGCCTAGGTGACAAAGTGAGATCTTTTCTCTAAAAAAATAAAATAAAATACAAATAAATGAAAATAAAAATACAGTACAAAAAGAGCTAAACCATGAGAATTCACAAGGAGAAGCATTCCTTCTATTTCCTTCCTAGGGAGACATCATGGTACCCACCTTGTCCTGCCGTGAGTTATTTCTTCTGCTTGCCGGTCCACGTGATGCCCAGTTTCTTGCCATACTCAGTCCCATACCAGGTCAGCAGTTCACAGCCTGGCCTGATGACCCGGCAGGTCCGATAGAAGATCTGGCTGTGGTACTGGAAGGCCTCCAGGTTCTTTTCCTCGTCATCCCGGGCACAGTTCACATACCTGCATTGAGCATAAGAGGAAAAGAAGGCAGGCAGTGAGTTCCCATTACCTGTCAGGCTCGCATCTGGCTTGTCCCCTGATGGTCAAGGCCTCCGTGCTCCAGTGCTACACACTTCCCACTGCTCCCAAGACCACCCTCTGCCCACACCCAAGTTTTTTCAGTGTTCTATGAATTCCTGCCCCTAGGTTCTGCTCACAGGGCCCTTCCTGCCTGGAGTGCTCCCCCCACCACCTCTTTAACCATTTTTCAAAGCCCAGTTCCAGACTTTCCTCCACTTTCATTGCCCATAGGACGAGGTATCATCTAGCTTCTCCAAACCCTATGCTAATTATACCACAGCACCTACTGCTTGCTCATGTGCTCTGCTTTTAGATTAGCGCACACTGTTCCACACTCAGCCCAAGTCGGCTTTGTCATGATGAGAGGCTACCCCAGTCTGTCCACAGTTTACCCAGATTCTGATAGAAACGTAGAGGACTGTCCTAGTGGAATAGCACAGAATAATATTTGTTTATTAATATTCTGTGTCCTCTCATAATGTGAGAGCTCCTCTTGACGAGGGGCTCGGCCTTGCAGCACAGATGCCCAGGACTGTCCTGTAGCTCACTGACTGGGCTGTAGGGTCCGGTTTTAATTTCCCTAAGGACAAGAAGATTTCCTGTCCTCAAATTAAAGTTCCTTTGTTTTATGCTGTCTTGACACTGTGTGTGGCTTCGAAAATTATGGTCAAATATTCCCCTAATTAAATGTTTTGTGTCTGTCTGCAGTACATGCCCCACAATGACATGAGATGTGTTATCGGTTCAAGTAATGAGCTTCATTTTTTAAACTGGGACAGAATGAGTGCTTAATAAATGTCAACCAGATAAAATAAAATGTGAATTCAATGTCCCCGATGAATCTAGGCTCTTCAATGTTTATCCTACTCCCTCAATGTTGTGTATCCTAGAGATTTATATTTTGATAAAACTAGTAACACTTATATTTTTGTTTCTTTTTCTAAACGTGTGTGATGTTCAAGAGCATTGTACGGAGAAAAATGGAGGGAATGGATACAAAAGCCACTGAAGGATGTGTGATGAAAAGGAAAGCAAACTGGGCTTGTGAGAGACAAATGCACTCTCTGGAACCCAGAAAACCACTGTCCTTACCTCATCCAGTTGCCCTGAGATTGATCCTTCCCATCCACATACTCATAGCAGTTTCTCCCCTTTGTGATCTGAGTTTCAATAAAAGAAGTTAAAGGCTGTTTAGAGGGTAGTAATCAGAAGACTTAATTTTCTCTCCTATCATTAGCGCCCTGGGAGACTGTGTGGACTCAGCTGCCAGCCTTAGGTTTCAGCTCCATGTCTGAGTCCTACTGTCCCGTTGGAGCACAGGTCCACAGGGAACATGTGCCTCTTTGTGCCACTGTGGTTCCACATACTCTCTGATCTTTAATTTGGAGTTCCCTGTCCATGCAGAGACCATTGGAAACACAGAGCCAACTGTGTTATTTCTGTGCATGTCCTCCCAGGTAGAGGGTGACTTCCAACCAAAGGAACACAAGGGTTGTGGAAAGCCAGAATAGGGGAAAGGGTAGGCACTTCTCACCTTCCAGGCGTATCCACTTCTGGCTGCCTTTTCATCTTCTAAGACCTGGCCCTCATAAGGGCCAAAGTGCAGCCCCAGTGGCAGCTCAGATGCGTCGTTCCATACTCCATCTCCAGCCTGAGGGATGCCCGATTGTCTAATACTCAGCCCAGGGGGCAGGGTCAGGGCTGTGCGGTTGGGATGCCCCTTATCCACTGCAATGTCCTTTACAAATGTAGGGGGCCCGTGAATATCACAGCGGTCAATGAAGTAGTCCTGACAC
>NW_003852781.1:158154-161238 GCF_000181295.1 Otolemur garnettii
TCACATCATTTAGCCTCACTCCTGTACTCCACATCAGCAGAGTAAAGGCAAGTTTTCGGGGCCAAAAGATGAGGTGAAATTGTTGTACAAGGACATAGCAATCTAATGTGTGAGGAGGGCAAAGGGTCACTTACAGAGATAGTCATCATTCTGAGGCTCGCTGACCTCTTTGTATGAACGGTCCATTCTTTTTCTCAGGTTATACCTCCTCACTTCAATCTCTTTTCCTGAGAGCTAAATTGGGGAAGAGTGAGTGAAGGTGGGAGTCTGGGGTGTCCATCCCTGTTTCATTAGAAAATGTGAACTCTCCTACCATTAAAGTATCACTTATTCTTCTATAGACTCTGGTCCCAACCCCCAACCCCCAACTACTGGTTCACGATCAAATAGAGTAAGACTCCACACCCACACTGAATGCAGATACCTAATTCATGTTCACTTTTTGGCTCTTCCCATTATCCCATTCACCTCCCAAATTACTTTCTTATGACACAGTTCATTCATGCATTCATTCATTCACAAAAGATTTCTTCAGGGCACACTACATGATAGGCATTATCATGGGCACTAAGAAGGCATGGTCTCCTTTATCACAGATCGATTTCCTGGACACCTTGCATTTATCGCTTCTTTTCTATTTGATGTCATGCTTTTACACAATCCATGTGGTTTCTATCCTTACCTTCATTTTAGAGATGAGCATTCAGGAGGTCAGAAAAGTTAGAACTTTTTCCCAAGGCCCCAATGCTCCTATGTGGATTATAACCCAAGTGTGTGACTTCAATGTGAAAGTTGTTACATGCTATTCAGTACTGCACCCAATTTCTGATCTCACAGCTCAGTCCAGCTTAAGCCCAGGCCTATCCAAAGTCAACCCCATGTATCTAGACCATACTCATCAACCTTCTAAAGCATCTAGAGAGACTAAAGTCCCCCAATTATTTTCTCTTACCTGACTTTCGTCTAGAGTGCTGTCCAGAGGCACTTGCTTCTCCAGAAAGGGACACGCGTTTCCGGTGCTGCTTTGAGCCACTAATGTTCGGTGAACTCGTTGGTCCTGACAAATCCTTCAGACGAGACGCGTGACTTACTGGTGCTCTGGGCATTCTCTGTCATGTGAGAGTCACATATTAAAAGACAACATGCATTTCTTTAGTTCTTAGGGCTTGCAGTGTGTTTTCACATACATGACTTGAGTTATTGCTTTAATAACTGTTAGAAATGGCCAGATGTGGTAGCTCATGCCTATAATGCTAACATTCTGGGAGGCCAAGGCAGGTGGATTGCTTAAGCTCAGCAGTTCCAGACCAGCCTGGGCAGGAGTGAGACTCTGTTTCTACTAAAAATAGAAAAACTATCCAGGTGTAGTGGTGGGTACCTCTAGCCCCAGCTACTCGGGAAGCTAAGGTAAGAGGATTACTGGAGCCCACAGTTTTGAGGTTGCTGTGAGCTCTGACACCACAATACTCCACCCCGGGTGATTCTGTCAGAGTCTGTCTGCAAAACCAAAAATAAATATATATAAAAAATATATGAATAAATAAATAAATGAACAATAACACATATAAATGACTGGGGTTCTGATAATTAGAGGAAATAGGGAGGGCCTAAGTGAGCAACGAGCCAGGACTAGAGCCCATGTCTTATGGCTCTGTCCCTTCAACTTTCTCTCAAACTGTAGCATGTAAGTGAAGGCAAAAGAGGGAGGATATTTGGTAAGACCATCTGGAGAACCAAGAGGTCTGTGTAGGAATAGGTAAAGATTGATGGAGGAAAAAGTGGGTCTTTCATATGCTAGTGGGCATTTGATGGAAGGAGAAAGGAAAGAAAAATGGGACAACACACACCTGGAAAATGAAGCAAGAGAGCAGTGAGGTTAGGAAGAAATGAAGAAATGCTTGGAGTAAGTGTCTCTAGACAGCTAGGAAAGGGATGCTACAAGTTGCAAATTGTCCTGGAAAGTATATTTGACTTTGGGATTAGATTAGTTGGTTTCTGTTCGAATTCTGCTTGAAATAGGTTGTGCCACTATCTAATTCTCTTCAGTTTCCTGATCTATAAATTGCCATATGTGCTCATTTTCAGTGTTATAGTGAACAGCAAACATAATAATGTTGGCCATAGTGTTTTGTGAGCTATTTCATAGTATACATGTCACAGTCATAATTTCTGTCATGGTCTGGATACCAATTTCCCTCCTCAATCATCTCTCCAGTTTCAATGTAACTCAAAAATACTATCTGCACCATTCTTTGATCCTATTAGTTGTTCCTTAATTTGTATGTTTGGAATCACTCATTCAGAAAGCACTCAAGGGATGCTCACAGAGCTCACCATGCAAAGGCAGCAGGTTGAAACAAGTGATTCCAGACAGCACGAGAGTGGCCTAAATAGAGCCTGGAGGAAGGAGCCATGATTTCCTCCTACAGGAATAAGTATTTGGAATGAGTTCCAGAAGGATATATTTCTCCTGAATGGTGTATTACCTATATAAAGTCCTAACTTATTTCATTTGTTGTTTGTTCAGTCTTCAAAGCTGAAGCTCCTCAGGGCTGGAACTTGGTTCTTTTATCAGAATGAGTCCCTTAACAGGGGAGTGACCCTTGTCATCTGGGACAATCCTCAGTACACCCTGTCTGTATATCTGTGAGCTTCCCTTGGTCAGAGCGTCTTCCTGCATCTCTCACTTGACCATAACCTCATGGAAAACTGAGGTTAGAAACTCAGATGAATGACATATGAATAAGACAGAATACACTTTGTAAAACGAGAACCTTTTAATTAGCTTCTAAGTGCTTTAGGGAAGTTTTGGATTAGACTGCAGAAACCCTAAATATGATCTCAGGCAGATAACTGAATATTTTTGTACCACAGCTTCCTCATCCATAGTTACAGTTTTAGTGCCCACTTCACAGGGTTGTTGATAGGTTTCAGTGAATTTCATGTGAAATGCTTAAAATAACTCTAAAATATTTCAAAAAGCAAACAATGATAGCAATTCTTGCTACCATTCTTATTAACTCTTAAAACGATGATGATGATGTGAGACACTGCGCTAAAGAGACCAGGAAAGGAAGGGAGCAG
>NW_003852781.1:161321-164735 GCF_000181295.1 Otolemur garnettii
TGATGGGAAATCATGGGTTTGGTTGGTAAATGTTTCCAGACTCTGGAGATTCTCATGAGAATTAGGGGTTTCTGAACTAGAGAGTGATAATTCCAAGTATTAACCAAGGGTTATTTGAAAATGTTTTCTGAAATCTCCTTAAGGCCTATGCTTCTCTTGGTGACATTGCTTGTTTTCATAAAATGTTTCTTTTAAAATAGGCAACACTCCATCTCTGCTTCACCCTTTATTCCCAAGGTATCTACTATTTTTATTCTAAAAAATAAACTGACTTGAGTGAGGTATAGTGGAGTGCACTGAAATCCCAGCTACTTGGGAGGCTGAAGTGGGAGGATTTCTTGCATCCAGGAGTGTGAGAATAGCTTGAGAAACATAATAAGACCCTATCATTAGAAACATAAAAAGATATATAATAAACTGACTGGCTTTACATGACACATACACTAAACAAACTATGAATAGAGGGAAATTACTAGTGAGGTGCAGTGGCTTATACCAGCAATTCTAGCACTCTGGGAGGCCAAGGCAGCTTGGTTGCCTGATCTTATAATTTCTAGAACAGCTTGAGCAAGAGCTATACTCCATTTCTACTAAAAGTAGAGAAAACTAGCTGGTCATTATGGTGGGTGCCTGTGGTCCCAGCGACTCAGGAGGCTAAGGCAGGATTATCTCTTGAGACCAAGAATTTGAGATTGCAGTGAGCTATGGCATCAGAGAAAATTACCCAGGCTGACTGAGTGAGACTCTGTCTCAAAACAAACAAACAAACAAACAAACCCAAAGGAATGACCTCATCATAAAAAAGATCATATAGATCAAACCCACATCTAATATCATGCTTAACTGGGAAAATTTAAAAGCCTTTCCTCTAAGGTCATAAATAAGGTAAAGATTTCCTCTCTTGTGGCTTTAATTCAGCATAATACTTGAAGTCCTTGCCAGAGGAATTAGGCAAAAAAAGAAGGAAGAAGCAACCAAATTGGAAAGGAAGAAGGACATTTTTACCTCTCTTTATAAACTACATAATCTTCTAGATAGAAAACCAGAAAGAGTTCACCAAAAAATTCTTAGAACTAATGAATGAACTCAGTAGGCTTACAGAATACATCAGTTGTGTTCTTATACACTAACAATGAACAATCCCAAAAAGAAATTTAAAAAAATCCCATCTACAATACTATGAAAAAGAACAAAATACTTTGGGATAAACTTAACAGAAGAGGCAAAAAACTTGAACACTGAATAGTACACAACACTCGTGTAATAAACTAAAGGCATAAATAAATGGAACATCATCCTGTATTCATCAATTGTGAGACTGAATGTTGTTAAAAGTTCACACTATCAAAATGATTTAAAGGTTCCATGCCATCCCTACCAAAATGCCAAAGCCATTTATTATAGAAATAAAAAGAATTCCAAAGATTTATACAGACTTCAAGAGATCCAGAATAGCCAAGACAATCTTGACAATGAACCAAGTTGAAAGCCTTACACTTCCTGATTTCAAAACATATGATGTCTGACAATTAATTCTGTAGACTCGTCCTAGAAAAAGTGCTACATGCCTCACTGCTGAATACTGCTGTGGTCACCTTCAAGCACTCCCCTTGGGAAGCTGCACATATACACTGATGTCAGTGCCTAATCCACCTTTCAAAGCAATTTGGGAACTCTGTTTCTGGAATGGGCATTAACACCGTCTTCCTATTACCCTTGATGTCATCAACATATCTTCCTTTCAAGACTTTCTTTCTCTTCAGGTATGAAAAAAGTCATTTGGGGCCAGAACAGGTGAGAAAGGAAGGTGTTCTAGAATAGTTATTTGATTACTAGCTAAAAGTTCCCTCACAGACAGTGCTAGGTGAGCTGGTGCATTGCTGTGATGCAAGAGTCACGAGTTGTTGGCCAAGATTTTCAGTGAAGAGTTTCCTAACATGCTTTCTGTTGTTACTTACTTGGTCTCCTATGCTTCTTGTAGCCCGCTGACAAGTGTGATGAATAATTTGACAAAGTCTTGCAATGCTTTTCTGGCCACCATGACCTCACTTTGTCGGTCATGGTTTCTCTCCCATAAGAAAAATGTTGAATTTATTTATACATTGCCATTTTTAATGGCATCATCCCCATAAACTTGGGCCAACACGTCTTTGATTTCACCTCTACTATTTCCAAATTCAACAAGAAATTTAAAAATGTTTGTCCATTGCTCTAATTCAAACACTGACATTCCAACAACAGCACACAAAAACATACAGGTCACTACCACATGTGGACACAATCGAAACTATGAGATAATGATATGCCATGGTTAGGAAACCTTACTGAGCTGTTTCCACAGTGTTACCAGTGTAAGTGCACAGTAGTAGGTTCATGAACTTAGTTTTCAAACCTTGTGATTCCAGCACTCTGGGAGCCTGAGGTGGGTAGATTGCATGAGTTCAGGAGTTAAAGACCAGCCTGGGCAAGAGCAGGACCCCGTTTCTGAGAAAAACAGAAAACTAGCAAGGCATCCTGGTGTATGCCTGTAGTCCCAGCTACACAGGAGGCTGAGGCAAGAGGATTGCTTGAGCCCGACATTTTGAGATTGGTGGTGTCATGTTATATGCCCAAGAGTATGAGGTTGCTGTGAGCTACAACACCAGGACACTCTACCCAGGGCAATAGAGTGAGATTTTTTTCTCTCTTTCACACACACACACACACACACACACACACATACACACACGAAAAAAAAAAAAGAAAAGAAACAGAAAGTTATATAGCCATGAGAATGAAAACAGTAATCCAGAACATAAACACAGATATAAAAACCAATGGAATGGAATAGAGAAGCCAGAAATAAACCCTTCCATATAGGGTACAAGGATCTTTGCCAAGGATGCCAAACCAAAAAATGGGGGAAAAGGACTGTTTCTTCAAGTAATAGTGCTGGAAAACTGGATACTCATTTGTATAAGAATGAAAATGGGCTCTTATTATACACCATTTATAAACTTAAATCAAAATGGATTAAAGACTGAAATTGAAGACTTTAAAGTATAAAACTCCAAGAAGAAAACACGGGGAAAAGCTTCATGACATTAAAATGAGCAAGGATTTCTTGGATATGATATGAAAAGCATAAACAAGAAAAGCAAAAATAGACAAATGGGAGGATATTGAACTTCAATCTTTGTAGCAAAGGAAATAATGAATAGAGTGAAAGGCAAGCTACAGAATGACGGAAAATGTATGCAAACCATGTATCTGATAAAGGGTTTATATTGCCAAGTACTGCTTGGCCTGTACTGATGTTGGCCTGTACTTCTATGTATTCAGGAGGCTGAAGTGTGAGGATTATAGACATTCAAGACCAGCCTGGGAAACATAGTAAGACCACTCTCTCAAAAAAGGAAAAAAAAAAAAAAAAAA
>NW_003852781.1:164761-174279 GCF_000181295.1 Otolemur garnettii
CTCTAAACAACAATAATAACTAAAAGAACAATTAGCACAAAAAATGGAAGGTAGAGCCTGAATTTTGTTTCCCCCACACACATGTTAAAGCCCTAATCTTCAATGTGGGTGTATTTAAAGATGGAGCTTTCAGTAGGTAATTAGGGATACAGGAAGATGATGGGATTAGAGCTTGTATAAGAAGGAGAAGACAGAGCTTACTTTCCTCCTGCCGTGAACATACAAAGAAGAGTTCATGTAGTATACAGTGAGATGGAGGCTGCCTACAGGTCAGGAAGAGAACCCTCATCAGAGCACAACCATAATAGCACACCGATTTTTGTACTTCGAGCCTCCACAACTGTCAGGAAATAAACTTCTATCACTTAAGCAACCAAATATATGCTATTTATTATGGCAGACTGACTAACTAGTACAATGGGTGAAAGACTTGAATAGACATTTCTCCAAAGAAAACGTATCAATGGTTGAGAAGCATATGAAAAGATGCACAACATCAGTAATCACAGGGAAATAAAAATTAAAACCACAATGAGATATCATCTAACACTGATTAGGATGGCCTCTATCAAGAAACCAGGAAACAAAAAGTGTTGGTAAAGATGTGGAGAAATTAAAGCTTAGTCATTGTTAGTGGACGTCTTAGTCTGTCTTTCATTACTATGTCAGAATACTGTGTTCCAGGTAATTTATAAAGAAAAGAAGTTTATTTAGCTCATGATCCTGGATGCTGGGAAATCCAACAGCATGGCACTACCCTCTCTGGTGAGGGTCTCATGCTACATCATAATGTGGGAGAAGGGTAAATGAACATGTGAGATGGAGCTAGAGAGGGAAGGGACAAACTCATGTGTTTCATCATGAACTCACTTCTAAAATAATTAATCCATTCATGAGGGTGGAACCCTTAAACCTAATAACCTCTTAAAGACTCTGCCTCCTATAGTGTTACAAGGGCAATAAAGTTTCTACTGCATAAACTTTGGGGAGAACATTCAAACCACTTCAGTGGGAATATAAAATGGTAAAGCCACTATGAAAAATAAGATAGAGGTTCCTTAAGAAACTAAAAACAGCTATCAGAAATCCTACTTCCAGGTACATGGTATCTCCAAAAGAATTGAAAATAGGATTGCAAAGACATACTTGCACACCCAAGGCCATTGCAGCATTATTCTCAATAGCTAAGAGATGAAACAACCTAAATATCCTTCAACAGATAAATGGATAAAGAAAATGTGGTATATATAAAATGGATTGTTATTCAGTCTTAATAGAAAAGGAAATCCTGTCACAAGCTACTGCATGGGAGAACCCTGAGGACATTATGCTAAGTGACAGAAGCCACTCATAAAAAGACAAATACTGCATAGTTGTACTTTTTTTTTTTTTCTGGTGAGAGGAAGACAGACTCTTACTCCCTTCCTCAGGCTGGAGTGCAGTGGCACCAGCTTAGCTCACAACAGCCTCAAATTCCTGGATTCAGGCGATCCTCCTGCCTCAACCTCCTGAGTAGCTGGGACTACAGGTGTCTGCCACAGTGCCCAACTAATTTTTCCTCTTTTTAGTAGAGACCAGGTCTCACTTTTGCTCAGGCTGCTCTCACATTTCTGATCTTCTGAGCTCACATCATGCTCCATTGTTGGCCTCCCAGAGTTCTAGGATTCCAGGCCTGAGCCTCCACACCTGGCTGACTGTCTCAGAAACTCTCCTCTCAAAGCAGTATAAGAGGAAATGAGCACCTCACCTTGATTTTATAATACCTGGGGATTACTTTATTCACCTGATGCTGCCTCTGGTCAGTGACATGTGGGAAAGATCAGGGAAACCGAATAGGTCTCTCAAACCCTCTCCCAGAATCAAGAGAAAGAATCAGATTCATTTGGGGGTAAGAGGATCATGTAGTATGAATAAATACACATAAATCAATTATTCATCTTTACTTAATATATTAGTTATTTTCTGTTCTTCTTCTCCTTCTTCTTCTTTCCCTTTTTTTCTTTTCTTTTGTCTTTCTTTCTTTTTTTTTCAGACAGAGCCCCAGGCAGAGGGCTATGGCGTCAATATAGCTCACTGCAATTTCAAACCATGAGCTCAAGGGATCCTTCTACATCAGCCTTCTGAGTAGCATGTCATGATGGCCAGTTATGTTTTGTCAAAATTTTAGTAGAGATGGGGTGTAGTTTATGGTCAGTCTTGTACTGAATTCCTGAGCACAAGCAATCCTCTCATCGCAGCCTCCTCGAGTGCTAAGATTACAGCATGAGCCATAGAGCCAGATTGAATGTTTCCTCTTCTAAGACATTTAATTTCCTGATTATGAGATTAGTGTTAGAAAGATTTTGGTGGATTTACAACTTAATTAAGATTTCATTAATTCCCTTCTGATTAACTAACAATGTTTACCAGAAAAGATTTTTGTTTTTAAAAAAGAATGACTGCATTCATTTACTTGTTTAATTTTTTTTTTCTTTGTAGAGACAGGATCATGATCTGTTGCCCAGGCTGGAGTGCAGTGGCTGGATTACAATTTGCTGGATTGCAGTTTGCTGTATCCTGGGCTCCCACAATCACAATCCTCCTGTGTCAGCATCCACATTAGTTGGTACTATAGGAGTACCCCACCACATTTTGGAAATTTTTCTTATTTTTCCCAGAGACAAGGTCTTACAACAGCTTAGGTTGGTCTTCAACTCCTAGCCTCAGGCCATCCTTCTGGCTTGGCCTCCCAAAGTACTGAGATTATTGGGGTGAGCTAATGCACCTGGCCCAAATTTTGAAAATATAGAAAAACACGGATAATTATACTGGAAAGCCTATACATTCATATTCATTCAGTCCAATCTCAACATTCTGCACAACTGCTTCAAATTTTGTTTTTAATTTCTAAATTGAAAATTCCAGGATGGGTGTGGTGGCTCATGCCTGAAATCCCAGCACTCCTGGAAGGCTTAGGTAGGTGGAATGCTTGAGCTGAGGAGTTGGAGACCAGTTTGAGGAAAAGTGAGACTCCCATCTCTATCCAAAATAGGAAAATTAGGTGGGTGCTGTGGCAGGTGCCTATAGTCCCAGCTACTCAGGACTCAGGTGGCTGACACAGGAGGATTCCTTCAACCCAAAAATTGGGGGATGCTATGAGCTGTGATGAGGACATGGCACCCTACCCAGGGCAACAAAGTGAGACTCCACATCAAAGAATATTTCTCAATTCAAAATAATAATAATAATAATAAACGCTTGTAAAATGCACCATAAGTGTGGTCCAACCAGCTAAGTGTAGAGTATAAATCTCTTAACACAATAATTTAAAAAATGCCATGAAGGCTATGTTAACCATTTTGTTGTAAGTATTTCAAATTGTATATACAACCAGCACATTGTACCCTATAAATGCATTAATGGACACAGCTATAATTTAATAATGATAATAATAAACAACAATAATTAACAATAAACAAAAACCCAATGAAGCCATGGGGGAGTCAACTGCCAGCACTTCCTTGTTCTGTTGTGATAACAACTATTCAGATTTTGGTAGCCCTATTCATATTCAGATTTTATACATTTATGACTTATTATCGTATCCATAAATAATATATGTCATTGCTTTACACATTTGAAAACTTTATAAGAATAGCCTCTTAGTGTATGTATTTTTTGGCAGCTTGCTTGCTTGGTGAACATTTCTGGTTTTGAGGGAAGACTCTGTTTCCTTTGTTAACAAGATGCAGCTGAGACCTAAATTGAGGCTGGTCTCAGGAGTTTACCTTTAAATCCTTTGGCCTCTCACCTTGTTGCCTAGGTGTCCATTCTTCATCTGAATCCTCAGCATGATCCACCTGGTATTTGATGGCCTGTCTTCGGTGACCCATGAAAGCCAGTCGAGGGGCTCTGAGACCTGACAAGAAACAAAATCTTTGTCCTGAATAGAAAAACCTGGGAGGAGGAACAAAGGGCAGTAGCAAAGGAAAGTAGCACAAAGGCAGTGGGGCTCTGCCTGCTGAGCTAGGAGAGTCTCAGCCAAGGTCAAGGTGTGACCTCTGCATGGCCAATATTAACGCTCAGTGTTGTATTAACACAGAGGAACAAAATTTCCCTCCAGATTTGTGTCCATATAGAAGGGAACTGTGGGCAGATGCTGCCACCTAAGAGAAGGCCAAAATAACATATCAGGACTGAAAATGTGGTTTGTGTTTCCTGGGTTGGTCTGCCCCTAGCACTTTCTGTTACCTCTGTCAGTCGGCACATCATAGTTCCTTTCCACATTCCTATGGTGGATTTTCTCCTGGGTTCCCTTCTCGGCCCATTCTTCCTTGGAGAAATATTTTGAAATGTCCTTGAAAGCATTTTTCCCCTAGAGAAAGTAAAAAATGCCATCAGTGCTTTCCTAGTACACATCAAGCTGGGCCTTTTCCTTTACCTTGAGTGTAAGGTGCAGCCTCTTGTCCCTACAAAACAAGGGTAAAGACTCCCTCTCGCCCCAGATTATGTCCTGTTTCACAGAGCAAACACTAAACATTTTCCAAGTTCTCCTATGACAGAGAGCAGTTGTTGATACTTGTGTCCTTTCCCCTCCCACATCTTAGATAGGACCAACTACCCCCATTCTATACACGTGCAGACAGGGTTGCCCAGGGGTGCAGGCCAGGAATTTTGCAGACTTTCAGAGATCAGATCCTTAATATTTTGTCCCCTCCTCACCTTTCCTACCGACACTGCTTGAAGCCAGATTTCACCACCCCCTTCTTCTTATTGTGGGCTTTCATACTCTTCTCCCTTTTCTACCCCTGGACTCTCCTCTTGAGACCTATTTGGGCTCATGGTGCTCAACTTCCTAATAGGGTCTGCTTCAACTCTGAATTTGGGAAGGGCCTTTGAGTCTCTCAGCTCCTAGGCCAAGGTTGTGGAAGGAGAAGGTACTAAGAGAGGGTGCCAGCCCAGACCATTTCCAAGAGCCAGACTCTGTTGTCTCTCCTGGCCAGGGCTGTCCAGAACAGGAAGATTTGGGCACCATGCCTACCAAAGAGGCCTTGGGGTATATGGATGGGATGGGGTGGTCTCTAGCAGTCTGGCAGATCACGTAAAGTGAGCTGAATGTGGTTTCTTCAGTTGGCTGATCTGAGGAAAGGTGGCAAAGGGGTCTGGAGGGTTGTCCCTAAGGGTGTTTGAGGGAAGTCCTGAGGCGTGAGGGCCAGAAAAGTTCCAAGAAGACCTTCAGGCCCCTTGACTGCCTCAGGTCAGGCTGATTAGCAGGGTTCTGTTCCAGTGAGGGAAAATGATCCTGTCTCTTAGAAGGGTTCTGGTGCTTTTGGGGGTTGGGTCTCATGCTGAGGGGATTCACATGTACTGGCCTTCCAGGTTTGCCTATAAGAAGTCTCTCAAGGTGGTAGGATTTGGGGGCCCTTGAGGCCAAGATGATTTGGAGGTTCTCAGACTGCAGTGATGTGGGCTCTCTCAGGCTGGAATTTGAAGGGCTGCAGCTGGGAGTTCCTAAGGGATTCCTACTGCACAGCGAAGGCCTGTGAGCTCCTGTTAGTCTGCCCCAGTCTCTTCCCATGTTGCCCACTTGAAGCCCCTAGGGCGGTAAGACGAGGTGAAGGCCCAGCTATCCATCTGCAGTGTCCTGTTAGTACACACAAGGTGCTAGTCAGCATTCCAACCAGAGTGATCTTGCACTAAAGGGGTAAAGCCATACCTGTCAGTCATCAGCGCACACCAGGTCTGAGCTGGGGCAGTCGGGCAGGACCTGCTCTTTCCTGTGTCAGCAAAGCCCCACCAACGCCATGGGGATTGGCAAGGCTGGGTCTTGCTGCTGTGTTTAAAAGCCACCAGTAGGCCTGGAGTGCTGGCTCATGTCTGTGATCCTAGCACTCTGGGAGGCAAAGGCAGGTGCATTGCCTGAGCTCAGGTGTTTGATACCAGTGTGAACCAGAGGGAGACCTCATCTTTAAAAACAGCCCTGTGTCCCAGCTACTTGGGAGGCTGAGGCAAGAGAATGAGTTAAGCCACAGGAGTTTGAGCTTGCTGTGAGCTGTGAAACTATAGCACTCTACTGAGGGTGACAAAGTGAGACTCCAACTCAAAATTTTTTTTTTAAAAAACTGAATAATTTATACTGTCACAGAAATGGTTTTGTTGCTCTTGTTTACTAGAGGTGATTTCCCAATACACTCATGTAAAAAGATAGAATATTTAAACTAAGTTGTCCAGTGAGAGATGTATTTACAACAATGAAAATGAGACAGAGGCCATCACACCTATGTGAATCAGAATGTTTTCACTGATAAACTACTTATAGCAGGTGTGTATTCATTACAAATATTTGTATTTGCCAAAGAAGAACCACTTTAAATAATGAGTTTTATGTTATATCTAAACTGGATACAAGCATATGTTTAAACTGAAAGGTATTTACTTGCCAAAGAATCTCCTTCAATATAGTGATCTAACTTCTGATTATTTATAGATTTTATAAATTTTAGAATCAATTTCTCTTTAAGGTTGGTCAGTTTGAATATAGTGATTTAGCTTCTGATTATTTATAGATTTTATAAATTTTAGAAGCAATTTCTCCTTAATGTGGGGCAGTTTAACTCTTGTGCACATAAAATGGAATTGAAGTTTATTATGCTTTTTTTTCTTTATCCAAATTTTAAGTTCAAGCTTCATATGGTACCTGCATCCTGTTCAAAGAATTATAGTCTAAAGGTTTCAGACTGTATTGTGTTCTCTACAAGTAAGGGTAACAAAATCAAAGCTATTTAAAATCACAAGCTTCAGTGAATCCTTAACGCCCAAATCTTCTGAATATTGTGAATTTTACCCCTTCCAGCTTGGTTTCTTCTGGATTCTGTGTACTTAACTGACATTTACATTTTAAAATCAACACACATTAAGATTAAAATTGGGCCTCTATTGTGACAGTCCCTATTTCCTCTTGTATTTTAAGTGCAAACTAACATGTAAGAGAACTTCAGCATCAAGTAATGCAAACACAAGTGTGCATTGGCTTGATTCAATTTGTTATGACCTTAGCAGTTTTCAACTGAAATTACACCATTTCCTAAATAAAGAAAACAAAGTATATTGCTGCACTTTAAAATTTTCAAGACAGCATTTAAAAATTGCCTTTTTTTTTTTTAAAAAAACTCAGTTCAAAAAGATTAAAACATGCTTTTAATATAGGCATGTATATGTGTTCCTACTTTTGTATATGTACTTAGGTTTTGTACCCAATAGAAAAAATGCTTTTGAATTATGTGTAGCCCCACAGCCTCAAAATCTCCCCATTGACATTGATAAGTTAACTAGCACAAATGATTTTCTACAGTTACTATAAAATACTGATTGGCTCTGTCCTTCATTAAAACTCATGACAAGAGACTTCGACACCCTTTTGAACATTCTTTTCTTTCTTTCCTTTTCTTTTCCTTTTTTTGAGACAGAGCCTTGCTATGTTGCCCTCAGTGGTGTGTCATGATATCACAGCTCACAGCAACCTCAAACACTTGGGCTTAAGCAATTCTCTTTCCTGAGCCTCCCAAGTAGGCGCGATTAGAGGTGCCTGCCACAATGCCCCGCTATTTTCTGTTGTTTAGCAGGCTCGGGCCAGGTTCGAACCCACCAGCCCTGGTGTATGTGGCTAGCGCCCTATCCACTGACATACAGGCACTGAGCCCCCTTTGGATATTCTTATAGGAACAGCTAATACTTACTCGTCTCATTCTTTAACACCTGGTGCAACAGAAGCTCTAAACAAGGTCAACCGCACTTTGCAAGGAACATAGCTCACTAATCTTTCCTACTCCTCATACGCTTATTGCTTTGCTTTGACAACTTCTTGGTACGTTTTAGTACAACACCAAAACAGGATTTAACTCCCTTTTATAAAATAGCTAATGCATTAATTAAAAAGGGAATACAATGCTTTGGCAGCTCCTAGACACTGGTCCTATCTGTTTGGGAAACTTTCCCATGGTGGCAAATTATATGTGATAATTTGACTGGGTATTGCAACCATAGTTGTTAAGGATAGAATATTTGCTGAAAAGGTAGCTTACACCTCACCTCACTGAGTTGAGTTACATGCTGTCATTATGTCATTTTCTCTTTTTTCTCAAACTCCATAGGAACAAATTAAAGAAGGGGCAGATATATCCCAGATATCCCTCATAACCTTCTCTCTCATACCCTTTTACTTTGAAATTTTAAATGTTGATATCCAAGGACATACAACAGCACAGTAAAATTGGAATTCACCTAAATCTAAACATACTGAGGTGCTATTGGAGGACCCACTAAGTAGTATTTAGCTAGGGCATGACCCTGTTCTAATTTGGGGGAGAGGATGTGTTTGTGTCTTTCCTACAGCAACTGACATCCCTCATTGGCTCCCAAAATAGTAGGTCAGACATGGACCCAGAGAAATATCATCAATGAAGAAGCTGAGATTGACACCCCACATGATCTACCACCAAGCCAACGCATCACAGAAAGCAAAGCCCCTGACCTAGGACAAGTGAAGAAGCTGACACATGAGGGAGTTGATTTTGTGCAATGTTGTGGTGAATCAGTCACCCCCAAAAAACTTTTCACAGCTATGATAGCTTTTGTTTCTTCTTATTCATCTGCAAAGTCAGAGTCAAGCAACTTCTCCAAGTAAAATCATATGTTCATAAGTTGGCACTAACTAATTGGCACTAAGAAATAAAAAGGGAGGAGATACGGAGAGCAGACTGTGAGCTGAGAACACCCCCACAGCCTGGGAGGTGCATTCAAGGAATGACCCCTAAGCTGCTTCTCCTCCCTTTCTGAAAAACAATAGTCCTTTCTCCTTGCTCCCTCTGCCAGAAGTCACGTAACTTCTGTATACTTTTTTATCTTTTGCCTAAAAGCACATAGCCTTCTCTCCCCTAAAGATAATCCTTACCCCATGTACCATTACTTCCCCTTAGCCTTGTAAGGTGAAAATATTCCCATTTGCTTTCCTTGCTGATTTGCAACATACTTAGTATAAGCAACCTTGTTTGGGTACTATATAAATAAAGCTGTTCACATGGTTTGGTGCTGGCTGCAGTCAAAAGCTGCACCAGACCTGCTGACACCATCACTTTGTGGGTGATCTTTCTCTCGTGTGTGTCTTATTCTCTCATTCCCCACCATCCTACTCTGGTTTGTTTACACTTCACGATGGCTAGTGAAACCCACACAGACAGCAAAACTTGAGTTTTCATTGAGAATGGACAGTAAGGTTCTGCCCTCTTAATTAAAGAATCATGTTTGCCAAAGGGCCACACTTGCCCATGTCACACTCAACAATACACTTTGCTGTAGTGGGAGGCACAGGAAGGGAGGCAGGACCTATACCCTCCAATGCACAAAGCCTGTCAAAACATGGGCACGGGCTCAGCACCTGTGGCTCAAGCGGCTAAGGTGCCAGCCACGTACACCCAAGGTGGCAGGTTCGAATCCAGCCTGGGCCCGCCAAACAACAATGACGGCTGCAACCAAAAAATAGC
>NW_003852781.1:174581-177236 GCF_000181295.1 Otolemur garnettii
CTGATGGAACAACTACATGCAGTGTTATTCTATCTTTCCTGATACAAAAGCCTGTCACCGTTCTGAGCCTCTAACCTTACACTTCTCCTCACTGAAGAACAGACTATCAAACTGCCTGGGGATCCAGCCTTGAAATCCATTATGCCAAGATGTTTTGTTCCATCTCTTTAGGAGCACTGTCATCAGCAGTTATTTCTACTTTTTACTACGCAAGGCTCCTGGATATTCCCTAGATTGACACATTGTTCAGAAAATGCATAGATCATGGAAGATGGGGTAATTAGTCTTTCTTGAAGCACCAGAAACTTTCTTAAAAAGCCTTCTCACAGGCCTGGTGCAGTGACTGATGCCTGTAATCCTAACATGTTGAGAGGCCAAAGGAGATGGTTTCCCTGAGCTCAGGACTTGTAGAGGAGTCTGAACAACAGTAAGACCCTCTCTACAAATATATGAAAACAAATGCAATTGATGTGCCAGGTGACTGTGGTCTCAGGTACTTGGGGGGTGGGACTGAAGCAAGAGGATTGCCACAATCCCATAATTAGTGGTTAAGGTGAGCTGTGTCACCATGGCATTCTAGCCTGGGGCAACAGACACTTTGTCTCAAAGATAAAAAACACACAGCTTCTCATAGGTCCTCATTAATACCACCGAATTCAAGGCCAGTGGAACCTGGATGTGAGTTCCCTCCAATACTATGCTGGCTCTGTTAAAATGGGAAAGTAATTACATGGTCTGTAATCATTAGTGTCCTCTGTGAAATGGAGATGATTAGAATGCTACTTAGCTAGCATCACTTTTAGAGAATGAGGCAAGAACCCAAGGAAAAGAACTGAGCACAGTTCTCCGGTTCAGTCAAATTAGTCCCAGTGACAGCTGTGTTTGACTTCTTGTGGTATCACCACCACCACCATCAACATCATTATCCCTACCATCAGCATCATTGCCAGTAGACGAAGGTACTTCACAAAATGACCACTGTTGTCCAAGTTACATGACTAGATACATGTCACAGGGAACCCGTTTTAATAAGGAAAACACTAAGTTGCATTTGATTCAATGGCACATGTCCCTACCTGTGCCTAGGCCTTATGTTTAAGCATAGACTGTGACACATGGAAAAGACAGGAGTTGGCATTTCAAGGGAGAGATACAAGTCAGTAATGCCCAGGGGTAACAATATGCCTCTTCCTTACCTGTAAAAATAACAAAGGATATCAAAAATAACAAATTTCTTACTGGAAATCTCACCTTGTCTTGGTAAAGATCATTGACAAGAATCCCAATTTAAGACGTGAGTACTGCGATGAAAAAGCCTCCGTGGAAATGACACCAAATGATACAGTGTAGGTAAGTCTAGCTATGGAGATCATTAGTGAACTAAATTTCATTATGATCTCCAGAAATCTCTGAGATCGTGTATGACTATATAATAACTCCATAATGTGAAGTTATTTTACAACCAAAGGAACATAACAACCCGTAGGTATATGTTCCCATGGAGTTTCAGTCTGGCCTTGCCTTGATTTCCACATGAGAATTCACTCTCTTCAGACCCCTTATATAAGGAAGATGCAGGAAAAAGGTCTTTAAGGCAAATTGGAGTGTGACATCGAATACTATGCACCAAGAATATGAAGTATGTTACCATTCCCAAGGCATACACACATCCACTGACTACATTCAACAAGAGACTGAGTGACAAGGCTGGCCTAGGAACGAACTCCTTGGAAAGATCCAAGAAACCAAAAGTACTGCGTGAAATTCCCCAGAGGGCCACCTTTTCTAACATTCAGGTCCTGAATTCTTGAGACTGCCATCAATTATTGAGACATCTTTCGGCTCCTCTACCTTTTGGATTCTTCTGAAATGCCACTTCCCAGTGCAATTATCTACCAAACTATGCCTTTCTGATTTACCTCACAGCTCCTTATCCAAGAACAAAGCAAGTGAGCAAAATGAAAACCAAGGAGACCCAAGATGAGTGTGTCATCACAGAGAAGAGCACCAAAGATGACACTGACTGTGGAACAGGGAGGAAGCATCACAGTGACCTGAAGTTTCCCCAGTGCTTGTGAAGAAGAAATAACCCATCCTTGGCTATCGTCACAACATTTGGTAAAGAAACTTGGATTTGGGCAATTTTATTCCATGTATTTCAGAACTCAGCTTTCCATTGGGTGGGAAATAAAAAGGACTGGTATCTTCCAAGGCTTTAAAAGTAATTGAATCAATGACAGGGATAAGTCTGAAAGGTATGGACAACAATATGCTGGATAAAAGGGAGACACTTAAGGGTCTAGTCCCAAGATATGTGGAATTTGACCTAAGGTGTGTGAACTTCAGGATCTGTGATGCCACCTTCTCCATGACATTTGTGCCCATAGCAAAGTAGAGGAAGCAGACAGACCCACTGAGACTAAAGGTTAGAAGTTTCTGGGAGAACAAGTTAAAATAGTGCCTATTGCTACTTAGCATGTCACTTCCCCTTTTCACATTGTCAAATGTTTTCCCTCAAATTTCAATGAATAAATCACCACACAGAAAAGAAATGTCTTTACACAGTCAAACAAAGGGAAGAGACCTTTCTGGCAATGCTAGTTAGAAGGCAGACTTCAGTGTGAACAGTTAACAAGTAGTAGAGGTCTGATCCAT